>NW_024570795.1:0-24652 GCF_018345385.1 Vulpes lagopus | reverse complement strand
TTGGCACATAATATGTGCCCTATGAATGTTCACTTATATTAGCAATAAAGAAATCCTACAACAGTCCAATGAGGTGTTTAGAAATTATTCTATAGCTTTTAAGGTAATTGAAATTCAAAAAGAACCTAAGTGCCTGTCCGTGTTTACTTAGCTAACCAGTTCCATTATCTGAAACCCAAACACACAATTTCTGATTCTAACCTCACTCCAAGAGGCCTCCTCAAGCCCGAGGAAAAATTGCCTTCTTGGGATCTCAGGGAAGAATCCTTCACATAATAATATGACCATTGGTAATAATGTCTCTCAGTTCTTTCCAAATCCTTACAGATGCATTTCCTGATGAGTGACTGAGCTGTGAAGAAAGAGATGAGAAACCCTCATCCCTCTGAATTACTTTTGTCAGAATATTTTAACCATAGTACTACGGATAGTAAATTATCCTTATTAACAGGAAATATGTCTCAGAAGGAATCTGAGCAATCAGATGGGCAGAGAAAAAACGCTTTGACTCGCTCTTCATCTTTTAAAGACAAAGGAGAGCTTTTCTACATACAAAGTCAGTGGTCAAGATAGCCTTAGGGAATAAGAGTCTGCAGCATCCAATCCCGCTGGCTGCACAGCCAGGACAGCCTGCAATCCAGGTCTTCCTGATCCTTAATCCCTGGGCCTGTCCCCCAACACGTGCTGCCAAGCTGAGGTCATTTGCAATTGCTCTCTTAGGAGCTCTGGGGAAGGAGGAAGGAGCTACATAGGATGGGACGGGATGCCTGGAGGCTGAGAAAATTAAGGCCATTCCACTTTAAGTTCAGCCTTAGCACACAGGTCCAGCCATCCCAGGCCCCTGCCAAGAAGAGCTGAAATTTACATTACTTCAGTCACAGCAAAAAAAAACAAAAGTTTACAGCTTAATGTCCTAGAAAGCCCCACATTAGCATAAGAACTGAGCCCAGGCCCTTGAAGGCCCCATAGCAAAATGTAAACAGAACTTGAGGAATTGCTCAAGCCCTTCTGGGGGTGCCCCAGACCAGCCCTTAAAACTAAGCTAAAACCCACCTCGGGGTCCAAGTCCCTGCTCCGCTGTGTCGGGTATACTTGGACACAAGCTCGAGCTTGTAAATAAACCCTCGTGTGTTTGCATCAGTGTAGGCTTCTGGGTGGTTTCTTGGATTCACAATCTTGGGCACAATAGTCTGAGAAAAAAAACAAAACCAAAAGAAGCTCCGATGAAGGCAGAGTGAAGGCAGGGTTCTGAGAGAAGCAGCGGAGACCCGGGGGCTTGGGGGCTCTTCTGTGGAAGCCCCTGCTGACTGGGGGGGGCGGGATGCTCAGCCCCAGAGCCAGAGGACCAACCGGCATCACGCCCACCAGCGCCGAATATCAGATAGCAGCACAGCGCCGCCCGCTGGAAGCCAGAGGCGCTGACGCCCACCCCGCCTCTGACTCCACAGGTGCATCTCCCAGGCACATGCGCATCTGACAATCAGCCCCATGGCCCATCCCCAGACCCCGCACAGACCACTCGCTGACACCAAGTGGTCGGACCACGGAGGCTGCAGAGCTTCAGCTCTGCCTGGAAAGTAGGGTCTAGCTTCCTTTGTACTTTGGGCTTTATTTTCATTTATTCACTTTGATTCTTTTTTATTAATTGCTTTCTTTTAATTTTTTATCTCATTATTTTTTCCAGAAAAGAAGGAAGAAAAAGAAAAACCAAGAAAACAATAACAACTGCCCTCCCCCAAAAAAAACCCCACCAGATTATTTCACCTGCTTGTTAAAAGATTCTAAATCCCAAAATAGGAAACACAATTAAAGTACCATGAAAGTAAAAATAAGAAATATATAAGGTACATACATAAAAAAAACCCAACTCCCTAACCCTATCTCTTACCCTTTTCCAAAACCGTACCCTGACCCTGACTCTGACCTAACCCCAACCATAACCCCTAACCAAACACTAACCCTAACACTACCCCAAACCCCTATCCTAATCCGAACCCTTGCCCTAACCCTAAACCTAGCCCTAACTTTAACCCTAACCCTAACCCCAACCCTAACTCACACCCTAACCCCTAACCCTAACTGCAAACCTAAGCCCAACCCTAACTCTAAGCATAACCCTAACCCTAACCCCTAACCTCCTGCCCTAATCCCTAAAGCCTAAGCCCTAACCCTAACTCTAAACCCTGTCCCTAACCCTAACCCCTATGCCTAATCCCTAACCCCCATCCTAACTCCTAACCACTGACCCTTACAATTATCCCTCACCCTAACCTCTAATCCGTAACCATAAGCATAAACACTAACCCCTAACATCTAACGAAACCTAACCACCAACTGTCTCCCCTCCCCTGACCCTACCATTCATTCTACCCATTCACTTACCCTGTGGTTCTGAGGAGTCCCTTCTGATGTGGACGTGGCTCCCAACGGCGCCTCCAGAGTCCTCTAGGGGGTCCTGAGGAAGCCGGGCTCCTGTGAGTGCAGACGCGGCCTCACGTGTTCCTGAGTTATACTCAGCGGGGTCCTGAGGACGCTGGGTCTCCTGTCACTGTGGACTAGGTCTCACATCCTCTGGAAGCCTCACAGCAGGTCCTCAGGAGGCCGGAGGCTCCTGTCAGCCAGGACATGGCCCCATGGCCCCCCGGAACCACACCGTGGGTCCTGAGGAGGCTGTAGGCTCCTTTCAGCATAGACGCAGCCCCATATGTCCCAAAGCCAAAGTGCAGGTCCTGAGGAGGACGGGGGTCCTGTCAGTGTTGACGTGGCCCCACATTTTCCTCAAGCCTCACCATAAGACCTGAGGAGGCTGGGGGCTCCTGTCGGCATGGACGTGGCCCCAAATCTTCCCAAACCTTCACAGTGGGTCCTGAGGAGGTCGGAGACTCCTGTCAGTGTGGATGCGGCACCCACATCTTTCTTAGGCCTCACCGCAGGCCCTGACAAGGCTGGGGGTCTTCTGTCCGCATGGACGCATCCCCATTTTCCCAAAGTCTACACCGGGGGTCCTGAGGAAGTCAGCGTCCGGTTGTGTGGATGTGGCCCCACGTCCTCCCAAAACGTCACCACGTGTTCTGAGGAAGCCGGGGGTCCTGTCACCGTGGATGCGGCCCCCAGGTTCCAGAAGCCTCAACTTTTATCTGAGGGGCCTGGGAGCTCCTGCCAGAGTGGAGGTGGCACCACATCTTCCTGAAGCCTCCCCGCGGTTCCTGAGGTGGTCCAGGGGCTCCTGTCTGCGTGGATGTTGGCCCACATCTTCCTGAAGCCTCACCGCGGGTCCTAAGGAGACCACGGTTCCTGTCTGCGTGATTGCCGCCCAATATCCCCCTGAAGACTCCCCGCGGGTCCTGAGGAAGCTGCAGCTCATCAGCGTGGACGCGTCCCCACATCTTCCTCAGGCCTCCCCAGCACAGGCAGGCTCCTGTTTGTGCAGGCGGATGAGACCTACTGCGCATGCGGGCTCCCTGTGCGGGACCTGGGCTCAGGCGCCCCCTGTGGGATGCTCAGGCGCTGCAGGAGGCCTTGCAGGAGGCGGCCTGCCTGAGCCGCGGCCGCACCTGCCTCCTTCCAGGCTCCAGCTGAGGCCTGTTAGCTTCGGAAACGGCTCACTGAAACGGGGCCCAACACCCGGCTTCCCCAGAAATACTTAAGGCCCCTGAGAAGAAGAGCTGAAATTTACATTACCTTTTAACTAGCAGGCCAAAATAATCTGCTGTTTCTTTGGGGGGGGAGGGCAGTTGTTATTGGTTTTCTTGGTTTTTCTTTTTCTTCCTTCTTTCTTTTCTGGAAAAAATAATGAGATGGAGAAATTCACCTCCATAAAATAACATGAGGTAGTACTCAGAGCCAGGAAGTGCATCAATACGCATATAGGATGTCTAACTAGAGTTAAAAACAATGATTATAAAGATAGCAGCTGGGCTGGAAAAAAGAGCACAGAAGAAAACTAGAGAATCCCTTACCGTAGAAATAAAAGAACTAAAATCTAGTCAGGCCAACGTTAAAAATGCTATAACTGAGATGCAGTCCCAAGAAAGGTTATGGACCACAGAGGGAGACTGAGGGAACTCAGCCACTTATTAAAACAATAACATTCATATCATCGGAGACTCAGAAGAAAAGGGCGCAGAAGTTTTATTTGACCGAATTATGTAAACTTCTATAACCTGAGGAAGGACACAGACACTGAAATCGAGAGACAGAGAACTCCCAATAAATTCAACAGAAGCTGACCATCACCCAGGCACATCCGAGTCAAAGTCACAAAATACACAGACGAGAAAAGAATCCTGAAAGCAGTGGAGGTGGGGCTTTGGGGGGGGTAGTCCTTACCTACAAGGGAGGATGAATCAGTTTGCAGCAGATCTGTTCACAAACTTGGCAAGCCAGAAGGAAGTTGGAAGGAAATATTCAATATGCTGAATGGGAAAAGTATGCAGCCAAGAATTCTTTCTTCTGTTTTTTTAAGAATAATCATCAAAACTTATTTAATCTCACAAGGAAGAAATTAAAAATTTCTGAACAAAAAATGCCATTTTCCTCAATCGTAATAGCAAAAATTTATTGTTTTTAATTTTTTTTTAATTGGAGTTCAATTTGTAAGAATTCTTTCTTCAGCAAGGCTGTCATTCAGCATAGAAGGAGAGATAAAGAGTTTCCCAGACAGGCAAAAAATAAAGGAGTTCATGACCACTAAACCAGTCCAGTAAGGAATTTTAAGAGGGACTCTTCTAGTGGGGGAAAAAAAGAGACCAAAAGCAACAAAGACTAGAAAGGACCAGAGAACGTCACCAAAAACACCAACTCTACTGGTAACACAAAGGCACTAAGTTTATATCTTTCAGGAATCACTCTGAATGCTGATAGACTAAATGCTCCAATCAAAAGATATAGGGTATCACAGTGGCTTAAAAAACATGATCCGGGATGCCTGGGTGGCTCAGGGGTTGAGCATCTGCTTTGGCTCGGGTCATGATCCCAGGGTCCCGGGGGATCAAGTCCCACATCAGGCTCCCTGAATGGAGCCTCATTTTCCCTCTGCCTATACCTCTGCCTCTCTGTGTCTCTCATGAATACATAAATAAAATCTTTACAAAAGAAAAAAGATAAAAAGATGAGAAAGGACCCAAATAAAATCACAAATGAGAAAAGAGAAATAACAACCAATACTAACACTAGAGAAATACACATGATTATAAGAGAACATTATGAAAAATTATATGCCAGCAACCTACAACCTGGAAGAAATAGATCCATTCCTTCCTAGAAATATATAACATAGCAAAAATGGAAAAGGAAGAAATAAGAAACTTGAACAGACAGATAACCAGCAAAGAAATTGAATTAGCAATCAAAAATCTCCCAACAGGAGATGCTTAGATCAATAGAACAGAATGGAAAGCTGAAACAAGATACAAACCTATAACTCTATGATCGCTTAATCTTCAACAAAGCAGGAAAGAATATCCAATGGCAAAAAGACAGTCTCTTCAACAAACCCTAATCCTGACCCCAGGATAATAACAAATTGTGTTGGGAAAACCGGGCAGCCACATGCAGAAGAATGAAACTGGACCACTTTCTTACACCATGTATATAAAAAATAAATTCAAAATAGATTAAAGACCTAAATGTGAGACCTTTTCTCACAGAGAAAAGGAAAGCCCCTGCTGACTGGGGGACGGGATGATCAGCCCCAGAGCCAGAGGACCAACCCGCATCACGCCCTGCAGCGCTGAGTATCAGATAGCAGCACAGCGCCGCCCGCTGGAGGCCAGAGGCGCTGACGCCCACGCCGCCTCTGACTCCACAGGTGCATCTCCCAGGCACATGCGCATCTGACAATCAGCCCCATGGCCCATCCCCAGACCCCGCACAGACCACTCGCTGACAATGTGAGACCTTTTCTCACATTTAGAAAAGAAGAAAAAGAAGAAAAGATAGGCAGCAATGTCTTTGACATTGGCCATTGGATCTTCTTTCTAGATATGCCTCTGAGGCGAGGGAAACAAAAGCAAAAATACTATTGGGACTTCATCAAATTGAAAAGCATCCGCAAAGTGAAGGAAACAACCACAGCTAAAAGGCAACATACAAAATGAGAGGAGATATTTGTAAACAACACATCCAATAAAGAGTTAGTATCCAAAATATATAAAGCAAATATAAATCTCAGCAACCTAAAGACAAATTATCCAACTGCAGATGGGCAGAAGACATGAATGGACTTTGTCTCTGACAGGACATCCAGATGGCCGCCAGACACACGGAAAGACACTCAGCGTCACCCATCATCAGGGAAATGCAAACCAAAACCACAATGAGATGTCACCTGACAGCCGTCAGAATGGCTAAAATCAACAACACAAGAAACAACAGGTGTTGGTGAGGCTATGGAGAAGGGGGAGCCCCCTTACACTCCTGGTGGGCATGTGAACAGGTGCAGCCACTGTGGAAAACAGTGTGGAGGGTCCTCAAGAAGTTAAAAATAGAGCTACCCTACGATTCCAAAATTGCACAGCTAGGTATTTACCCCGAGGATACAAAAGTAGTTTAGTAGATTCGAAGAGGGACACGCAGCCCACTGTTTGTAGCAGCGTTATCAACAACAGCCAAACTGTGCATACAGCCCAGATGTCCATCGACAGATGAATGGGCAGAGACGATGTGGTAAATATACACACTACGACATCACTCGGTCGTCAGAAGGGATGAAATGAAGCCATTTACAATGACGTGGGAGAAGTGGAAAGGACTTATGCTAAATGAACTCATTCAGTCAGAGAAAGACAGTTACCAAATACCATACAATTGCATTCACATGTGAATTTTAAGAAACCAAACAAAGGGGCGGAGGGGGTGGATGAGAGAAGCAAACCAAGAAACACACTCTTAACCACAGAGAATAAACTAATAAATACCAGAGGAAGGTGAGGGGGATGGGGAATCAGGGGATGGGGATAGTGGAGGGCACCTGTGACCAGTACCAGGCGTTGTATCCAAGGGTTGAATCACTATGTGGTAGACCTGAAACTATATCATACTGTGTTTACAAACAGGATTACAAGTAAAACTCTAAAATAATAATTGGTAGTATTGATGAAATATGTGCGCACAAGAGATAAAATCAGAAAGGCAACTGAAAATCCACATAAAGAGTATTTAGAGCCACAAGTCCCCTCCTTAGCTCAGCTCAGGAGAAGCCTGCCATGTCTTTTCTGACCCCAGCAGAAGCCTGGATTTTGATGCTCTGGGGAGGCCACTGACTTGGTGGAGTCAGGCTATCTTTGAACCCAAAACCTCAATAGAGTGCATAAAACTAAACTGCCCAAGATACTACGAGTCCCAGTGCAGGCACATGCCAAGCCTCAAACTCTAACCATACACAGCCATAACCCTAACCCTACGCTTAAGCCTAATGTTAACCTAACCCTTGAACAAGACCTATCACTAATCAAAAACCAAACACAAACCCCAAGACTGAAACACATTCACTGAATCTTCCTGCCAACCCTCACCCTAACTCCTAACCCTAACCTTAACTTAATGTACTCAATGCTATTCCTAATCTTAGATTCCTAATCTTTACCCTAACCCTAACCCTCTAATACTAATGCTATCTCATACCCCAAACTGTACCCTAACCTGTACCCTAAAACTAACTCCTAAGCCACTCCCTAACCCTATCTCTTACCCTTTTCCAAAACCGTACCCTGACCCTGACCCTGACCTAACCCCAACCATAACCCCTAACTAAACACTAACCCTAACACTACCCCAAACCCCTATCCTAATCCGAACCCTTGCCCTAACCCTAAACCTAGCCCCAACTTTAACCCTAACCCCTAACCTTAACCCCAACCCTAACTCACACCCTAACCCCTAACCCTAACTGCAAACCTAAGCCCAACCCTAACTCTAACCATAACCCTAACCCCAACTCCTAACCTCCTGCCCTAATCCCTAAAGCCTAAACCCTAACCCTAACTCTAAACCCTGTCCCTAACCCGAAACCCTATGCCTAATCCCTAACCCCCATCCTAACTCCTAACCACTGACCCTTACAATTATCCCTCACCCTAACCTCTAATCCGTAACCATAAGCATAAACACTAACCCCTAACATCTAACGAAACCTAACCACCAACTGTCTCCCCTCCCCTGACCCTACCATTCATTCTACCCATTCACTTACCCTGTGGTTCTGAGGAGTCCCTTCTGATGTGGACGTGGCCCCCAACGGCGCCTCCAGAGTCCTCTAGGGGGTCCTGAGGAAGCCGGGCTCCTGTGAGTGCAGACGCAGCCTCACGTGTTCCTGAGTCATAGTCAGTGGGGTCCTGTGGACACCGGGTCTCCTGTCACTGTGGACTAGGTCTCACATCCTCTGGAAGCCTCACAGCAGGTCCTCAGGAGGCTGGAGGCTCCTGTCAGCCTGGACATGGCCCCACGTCCCCCCGGAAACTCACCGCGGGTCCTGAGGAGGCTGTAGACTCCTATCAGCATAGACGCAGCCCCATATGTCCCAAAGCCAAAGTGCAGGTCCTGAGGAGGACGGGGGTCCTGTCAGTGTTGACGTGGCCCCACATTTTCCTCAAGCCTCACCATAAGACCTGAGGAGGCTGGGGGCTCCTGTCAGCATGGACCTGGCCCCAAATCTTCCCAAACCTTCACAGTGGGTCCTGAGGAAGTCAGCGTCTGGTTGTGTGGATGTGGCCCCACGTCCTCCCAAAACGTCACCCTGTGTTCTGAGGAAGCCGGGGTTCCTGTCACCGTGGATGTGGCCCCCAGGTTCCAGAAGCCTCAACTTATGTCCTGAGGGGCCTGGGAGCTCCTGCCAGAGTGGACGCGGCACCACATCTTCCTGAAGCCTCCCCGCGGTTCCTGAGGCGGCCCAGGGGCTCCTGTCTGCGTGGATGTTGGCCCACATCTTCCTGAAGCCTCACCGCGGGTCCTGAGGAGACCGGGGCTCCTGACAGCGTGAACGTGGCCCAATGTCCTCCTGAAGCCTCACTGCGGGTCCTGAGGAGGCTGCGGCTCATCAGCGTGGATGCGACCCCACCTCCTCCTCAGGCCTCCCAAGCACAGGCTGGCTCCTGTTAGTGCAAGAGGACGAGGCTTACTGCGCATGCGCGATCCTTGGGTGGGGTCTGGGGTCGGGCGCCCCCTGCGGGACGCTTAGGCACTGCAAGAGGCCATGCAGGAGGTGGTGTCCCTGCGCCCGGGGCCACACCTGCCTCCTTCCAGGCTCCAGCTGAGGCCTGTGAGCTTCGGAAACGTCTCACTGAAACGGAGCCCAACACCCGGCTTTCTCAGAAATACTTAAGGACGATGAATTGGAGCCCACAGGACGCAAAATGAAATGTGGACCAGACTTTTACCACGTCCTACCAAACCCACTCAACCCTCTTCCACTGTGGGCAGGACCGCGGGCTGGTGCAGCCACCCTGGAAACAGTGTGGAGGCTCCTCAGGAAGTTACAAATAGAGCCGCCCTGCGACCAGCAGGTGCTCGGCCTGGAGCTCACTCCGAAGATACAGATGCAGTGAGACTCCGGGACAACTGCACCCCAATGTCCACAGCAGGCGGGTCCACAGTAGCCACACTGTGAGAGGAGCCTCGGTGCCTTCAGACAGATGATGGATAAAGAGGATGGGAGATAGATGATGGTAATAGATGATAGATAGATAGATGATAGGAATGTTACTCAGCTATCAAAGAGAAGGAAATCTTGCCATTTGCAATGACGTGGATAGAACTAGAGGGATCATGTTAAGTGAAATCAGTCAGTCAGGAAAGAAAATGGCCGTATGGTGTCATTCATAGGTGAAATTAAAGAAGCAAAGCAGATGGACATCTGTGAAGGGAAGGAAAAACAAATAAGATGAAAACAGAGATGGAGGAAAAAGAGACTCCATCACAGGAAACAAACTGAGGGTCGCTGGAGGGGAGGGAAGTGGAGGGACAGGGTAACTGGTAGACGGGCATGAAGGAGGGCACGTGATGTCATGAGCACTGGTGTTATCTCCAACTGGTGAATCCCTGAAGTCTATCTCTGAAAGTATAATACACTATACTGTTAATTAATTGGGTTTAAATTAAATTAAGTTTAAAAACTCAGTTGACTGTATCAGAGTGCATTTTCTTCCAGGCTCTCTATTCTGCTCCTTCAGCAATGCCAGAACCACACCCCTGTGGGTTTGGTTTGTTTAAGTAGGCTCCATGCCTCGTCCACAGCCCAGCACAGGCCTAGTACTTATGACCCCAAGATCAAGACCAGGGGTGAGGTCAAGAGTCAGATGCTTAACCAACGGAGACAGCCAGGGGCCCGAGAACCACACTGCTTTATCCTGTGTCTCTGTGACATCGTTTGAAATAAGAAAGTGCTGCGTCCAGCTCTGTCCTGCTTCTCCAACACTGATTTGCTGTCCAGGGTCATTTGTGGGGGCGGACAAATGTTAGGAGTGCTTTTTCTATTTCTAAAATCGGCCACCATGATTTTGATAGGAATGACATTGGAACTGCGGGTGGCTTCTGGAACTGTGGACATTTTAACAAGATGAAGGCTCCGACCCCACGAGCCCAGGAAGTCCTCCCAAAGTCTTGTAATTTTCAGTGTACAAGTCTTGCAGTCTCTTGGTTCAGTCTAATTATTTTGTTTTTTGGATGCTCCTGATAAGGGAGTCATGTCCTGAATTTCCTTCCTGAGTGCTCATTGTCGGGACACAGCAAGGCTACTGATCTCTGTTCATTTTGTGTCCCACAACTTTAAGGAATTCACTCATTAGTTCTAACAGTTTTTGGTGGAGTCTGTCGGGTTTCCTGTTTCTAATACCACATCTTCAGCAAATAGGGACAGTGTGATGTCCCCCTTCCAGGTGTGGAACCTTTTCTGTTTCCTGTCTGTTGACTACGATAGGACTTCCAGTGCTGAGAGGGGACTTCCTTGGCTTGTTCCTGCTCTTAGGGGAGACGATTTCAAGTTTTCACCCTTGAGGATGATGTCAGCTACGGGCCTTCCTACACGGCCTTTATTCTGTTGATATACGTTTCCTCAAAACCCACTATGCCGAAAAAAAAATAAAAAATAAAAAACCCACTATCCTTTTTTTTAAAATAATAAATTAATTTTTTATTGCTGTTCACTTTGTCAACATACAGAATAACACCCAGTGCTCATCCCGTCAAGTGCCCCTCTCAGTGCCCGTCACCCATTCACCCCCACCCCCCGCCGTCCTCCCCTTCCACCACCCCTAGTTCATTTCCCAGAGTTAGGAGTCTTTATGTTCTGTTTCCCTTTCTGATATTTCCCACACATTTCTTCTCCCTTCCCTTATATTCCCTTTTACTACCCACTATGCTTTTTATGTTGTATTTTGTCAAATGCTTTTTCTGCAACTCTTGAGAGGATCGTATGCCTTTGTCCTTTCTCTTGTTTTGGTTTTTAAGATTTTATTTATTTACCCATGAGAGTCATTTTGTTCCAGGTGAGGCCAGAAGGAGACCACAGGAACCAGGTCCAGGAAAGCCCCATATGGGAACCAGAGCCACCAGATCCAGGTGAGACCCAGGTGGGGACCACAGTCACAAGGTCCAGGTGAGGCCCAGGTGGCAACAAGATTCACCAAGTCCAGGTGAGACCCAGGTGGGGACCACAGTCACAAGGTCCAGGTGAGGACAGGTAAGGACCAGATTCACCAGGTCCAAGTGAAGCCCGGGGGGGGACCAGAGTCAAAAGGTAAGGGTGAGGTCCAGAGGGGGACCAGAGTAACCAGTTTAGTTTGAGGCCCAGAGTGGGACCAGAGGTCCCCGGTCAAAGTGAGGCCCAGGTGTGGAATAGAGTATCCAGGTCCCAATGATGCCTATGTGAGGACCAGAGTCACTAGGGCCATGCAAGGCCCAATGGGGATCAGAATCACCAGGTCCTGGTGAGGCATAGAACGAGACCACAGTCACCAGTATCAGGTGAGCCCCATGTGGGAATCAGAGCCACTATATCCAGCTGAGTCCCAGGTCCATGTGAGGCCCACGTGAGGACCAGAATCATCAGGTCGAATTGAGGCATAGCTGGGGACAAGAGTCACCAGGTCTAGGTGACGCCTAGGTGGGGACGAGATTCACCAGGTCTGAGTTAGGTCAAAGTGGGGACGAGAGTCACCAGGTCCAGGTGAGGCCAAACTGAGGACCAGAGTCACCAGATCCAGGTGAGGTCCATGTTGGAAAGAGAGTCACCAGGTCCAGGAGAGGCCCAGGTGGGGACCAGAGTCACCAGGTCCAGATGAGGCCCAGGTGAGGACCAGACTCACCAGGCACACGTGAGGCCCAGGTGGGGACCAGAATCACCAGGTATAGGGGAGGCCCTTGAAAGAACCAGAGTCAACAGTTCAAGGTGAGGCGCAGGTGGCAACCAGAGTCAGAAGGTCCAAATCAGGCCAAAGTGGGGTTCACAGTCACCAGGTCAGGGTGAGACCCAGAGGGGGACCAGAGTCACCTGGTCCAGGTGAGGCTCAGTTGTGGAACACAGTAACCGGGTCCCAATTATGCCCAGTTGAGGACCAGAGTTAACAGGGCCAGGTGAGGCCCAGATGGGGATCAGAGTCACCAGGTCCAAGTGAGGCCCAGGTGGGGACCACAGTCACCAGATCCAGGGTAGTCTCAGGTGCAGACCAGAATCACCAGGTCCAGGTGGGGCCCAGGTAAGGACCAGAGTTACCAGGTCGAGGTGAGTCCCAGGTGGGGAACACAATAACCATGTTCCAATGATGCCCATCTCAGGACCAGAGTCACCAGGTCCACTTGAGGACCAAGTGGGGACCAGATTCACCAGGTCCAGGGGAGGCCCAGGTGGACACCAGAGTTACCAGTTAAAGGTGAGTCTAGAAGGACAGCACGGTCACCAGGTCTAGGTGTGGTCCATGTGAGAACCAGATCACCAGGTACAGGTGAGGCCCAGGTGGGAACCAGAATCAGCAGGTCCAGGTAAGGCCAAGGTGGGGACCACAGTCACCAGGTCCAGGTGAAACCAAGCTGAGGACCAGAATCACCAAATCCAGGTGAGGCCCGGGGGTAGGGGGACTGGAGTCACCAGGCACAGGAGAGGCTACAAGAACAGCAGGGACACCAGGTCCACGTGTGGTTCATGTGGAAACCAGAGTCACCAGGTCCAGGTGAAGCCCAGGTGAGGACCAAATTAAATGTTCCAGAGTCTCACTTGGGAAACAGACTAAACATATCCTGATGATGCCCAGGTGAGTACAAGAGTCACCAGCTCCAGGTGAGGTGCACGTGAGGACCAGAGTCACCAGGTCCAGGTGATACCCAGGAGGGGACCAGATTCACCAGGTCCAGGTAAGGCCCAGGTGGAACTCAGTCACCTGGTCTGGGTGAGACACAGGTGGGGACAAAAGTCATAAGACCAGTTGAGGCCCAGGTGGGAACATAGTTACCAGGTCCAGGTGAGGCCAAACAAAGTACCAGAGGCACAAGACCAGCTGAGGCCCAGTTGGGGACTGGAGTGACCAAGTATAGGTTAGGTTAGAAGGACACCACAGTCATAAAAACACAGCTAGTTGAAAACTGGCTTCTAGGGATGCTTCCTTGTGAGAGCTGAGCTCAGGGCAGGACCTGCCCACATCCTGGCTACCTGCAGACATACCTCCTATCATCCTTAAGTGAGGTGCTGGAAGAGGTTGTGTGAAAAGCATGTGGAAGTGTCTGGCCTGTACTCAAGTGAATCTGAATTCAATACAGGGATTTCCAACAGCCTTGTTCAATGAGAGTCATGCTAGGTTCTATCTCCCCTGTAGGAGTGGCAAGCAAACATGTACCTACAAGGCATTCACATTTCTGAGAGTTGAGCTTATGGCCTGTCCCTCCCACATCCTGACTGCCTGTACGGTTCGCTTCCACAGGATTTCGTTCTACGCAGAACAGTAGCAGAGAGAGAACCAAGTGACTTGCTTGTCACTTTCGCACCTCCCGGACAGCTTCATCCACAGCCTGCATACACCTTACACTGCTGCTACATTGTCACGGCCTTAAGAACGCAGCTACTGGAAAGCTGCACTGAGGCATGCTTCCCTTGAGATATGAGTTCAAGGCAGGACCCCACCGCATCATGACTGCCTGTAGACGTAGCTGCCACCATCCTCATTTTAGGAACAGGGAGAGGTTGTCAGAAATGCATGTGGAAGCACAGGGCTGTACTCACGTGTATGTGAGTTGAATACAGCGATTGCCAACGTCCCTGTTCAATTAGAGTGTAGCTAGGTTCGAACTCCCCAGTATGAGTGGGGGCAGACATCTGCCTCCCAGGCATACACGCTCCTGAGAGTTGAGCTTAAGGCCAGTCCCTCCCACATCCTGCCTGCAGGTACACCTCGCTCCTAACAGGCCTAGGCTCGATGTGGGACTGAAGTGTTGTGAGAGGTAAGTGGAAAGTCCCGGCCCACAAGACTAGTGCCTCCATGCTCAATCCAGCGATTTCCTAGTAATTCCTATGTTAGCCAGGTGCTACATCCTAAGTTCCATACGAGAGAAGCTAGCTGGACGCCTAGTACCAAGGCAACTTACTTCTAGGAGTTGAGCTCACACTCAGTCCCTCACAGTTGCACACTGTCTGCAGAATGAGTTTCGAATGTCTGCACCACAGCCGTTTGTCACAAGCTTGTGAGACGCAAGTGGAATAAGCAGACCTGGAGGGTGTCTCCAACTGCAGTGGAGTAGTATTCTAGGTACCTCCTGGCTTAGAGTACTGCTACGATTTCAGTGCCCTAAGAACGCAGCTAGTTGAAACCTGGCTTGTAGGCATGCTCCTTGTGCGAGGCTGAGGTCAGGGCAGGACCCTCCCGCATCCTTACTGCCCGTAGACATAGTTCCCAGGATCCTTATGTTAGGCGCTGGAAGAGCTTATGTGAAAAGCATGTGGAAGTGACAGGATTCTCCTCAAGTGAATCTGATCTCAATACAGACATTGCAAATGTCCAATGAGAGTGTAGCTCGGTCCTAGGTCCCATCAAAGTGTCTAACAGACATCTGCCTGCAAAGCATACACAATTCTGAGAGGTGAGCTTATGGCCTGTCCCTCCCACATCCTGCCTGCAGGTACACCTCGCTCCTAACAGGAATAGCCCCGATGCATGCCTGTAGTGTTGTGAGAGGTAAGTGGAAAGTCCCGGCCCACAAGACTAGTGCCTCCAAGCTCAATCCAGCGATTTCCTAGTATTTCCTCTGTAAGCAAGGTGCTACATCCTAAGTGCCATACGAGAGAAGCTAGCTGAACGCCTTGTCCGAAAGCAACTTACTTCGGAGAGTTGAGCTCACCCTCAGTCCCTCACAGTTGCACACTGCCTGCAGAAAGAGATTCCAACATCTGCACGACAGCCGTTTGTCAGAGGCTTGTGTGACGCAAGTGGAATAAGCAGACCTGGAGGGTGTCTCCAGCTGCAGTGGAGTGGTATTCTGGGTACCTCCTGGCTTAGAACACTGTTACGTTCTCAGTGCCTGAGGAACGCAGCTAGTTGAAAGCTGGCTTTTAGGCGTGCTTCCTTGTGCGAGCTGAGTTCAGGGCAGGAGCCTCCCGCATTCTGACTGCCCGTAGACGTAGGTCCCAGCATCCTTATGTTATGTGCCGAAAGAGGTTGTGTGAAGAGCATGTGGCAGTGACAGGATTCTCCTCAGGTGTATCTGATCTCAATGCAGACGTTGCAAACGTCCTTGTTCAATGAGAGTGTAGCTCGGTCCTAGCTCCCATCAAAGTTTCTAGCAGACATCTGCCTGCAACGCATACACACTTCCGAGAGTTGGGCTAATGGACTGTCCCTCCCACATCCTGCCTGCAGGTACACCCCGCTCCTAACAGGCCTAGCCCCGATGCGTGTCTGAAGTGTTGTGAGAGGTAATTGGAAAGTCCAGGCCCACAAGACTAGTGCATCCAAGCTCAACCCAGCGATTTCCTACTATTTCCCGTGTGAGCCAGGTGTTACATCCTAAGTGCCATACGAGAGAAGCTAGCTGAACGCCTTGTCAGAAAGCAACTTACATCGGAGAGTTGAGCTCACCCTAAGTCCCTCAGAGTTGCACACTGCCAGCAGAAAGAGTTATGAACATCGTCACTAGACATGTTTGTCAGAAGCTCATGGGACGCAAGGGGCAAGCTGCAGGCCTCAATGGTGCTGTCACTCGGTGCAGTAGAGCAATATTCACGCAACGTCCTGACTTCCAGTGCTGCTACATTCTCACGGCCATAAGAACGCAGCTAGTGGAAAGCTGCATTCGGGGCATGCTTCCTTTTGAGAGTTGAGCTCAACGAAGGACCGTCCACCTCGAGTCCCCTGTGGGTGAAGCTGCTAACATCATCATGTCAGGTGCAGGGAGACGTTGTGAGAAATGCCTGTGGAAACGTCAGGCCTGCCCTCAGGGCAAGGTGAGTTGAATACAGCGATTGCCAATGACCTTGTTCAATTAGAGTGTAGCTAGGTTCTAACTCTCCTGTATGAGTGGGGAGCAGACATCTGCCTCCGAGGCATACACGACCCTGAGAGTTGAGCTTATGGCCTGTCGCTCCCACATCCTGCCTGCAGGTACACCTCGCTCCTAACAGGTCTAGGTTCGATGCGTGACTGAAGTGTTGTGAGAGGTAAGTGGAAAGTCCCGGCCCACAAGACTCGTGCATTCAAGCTCAATCTAGCGGTTTCCTAGTATTTCCTGTGTGACCCAGGTGCTACATCTTAAGTGCCATACGAGAGAAGCTAGCTGTACGCCGTATCCAAAAGCAACTTACTTGGGAGAGTTTAGCTCACCCTCAGTCCCTCACAGTTGCACACTGCCTGCAGAAAAGTTTTCCGACATCTGCACCAGAGTCGTTTGTCAGAGGCTTGTGAGTCGCAATTGGAATAAGCAGACCTGGAGGGTGTCTCCAACTGCAGTGGAGTGGTATTCTGGGAACCTCCTGGCTTTGAATACGGCTACATTCTCAGTGCCTTAAGAACGCAGCTAGTTGAAAGATGGCTGGTAGGCATGCTTCCTTGTGAGAACTGAGGTAAGGGCAGGACCGTGCCGCATCCTGACTGCCCGTAGACGTAGGTCCCAGCATCCTTATGTTAGGTGCCGGAAGAGGTTGTGTGAAGAGCATGTGGAAGTGACAGGATTCTCCTCAAGTGTATCTGATCTCAATGCAGACATTGCAAACGTCCTTGTTCAATGAGAGTGTAGCTCGGTCCTAGCTGCCATCAAAGTGTCCAGCAGACAAATGACTGCAAAGCATACACACTTCTGAGAGTTGGGCTTATGGACTGTCCCTCCCACATCCTGCATGCACGTACACCGCGCTCCTAACAGGCCTATCCCCGATGCGTTCCTGAAGTGTTGTGAGAGGTAAGTGGAAAGTCCCGGCCCACAAGACTAGGGCATCCAAGCTCAAACCATCGATTTCCTAGCATTTCCTGTGTGAGCCAGGTGCTACATCCTAAGTGTCATACGAGAGAAGCTAGCTGAACGCCTTGTCCAGAAGGAACTTACTTCGGAGAGATGAGCTCACCCTCAGTCCCTCACAGTTGCACACTGCCTGCAGAATGAGTTTCCAACATCTGCACCACAGCCGTTTGTCAGAGCCTTGTGAGACGCAAGTGGAATAAGCAGACCTGGAGGGTGTCTCCAGCTGCAGTGGAGTGGTATTCTGGGTACCTCCTGGCTTAGAACACTGTTACGTTCTCAGTGGCTGAGGAACGCAGCTAGTTGAAAGCTGGCTTGTTGGCGTGCTTCCTTGTGTGAGCTGAGTTCAGAGCAGGACCCTCCCGCATTCTGACTGCCCATAGACGTACGTCCCACCATCCTTATGTTAGGTGTCAGAAGAGGTTGTGTGAAGAGCATGTGGAAGTGACAGGATTCTCCTGAAGCGTATCTGATCTCAAAAGAGACATTGCAAACGTCCTGGTTCAATGAGAGTGTAGCTCTGTCCTAGCTTCCATGAAAGTGTGTAGCAGATATCTGCATGCAATGCATACACACTTCCGAGAGTTGAGCATATGGACTGTCCCTCCCACATCCTGCCTGCCAGTACACCGTGCTCCTAACAGGCCTAGCCCCGATGCGTGCCTGAAGTATTTTGAGAGGTAAGTGGAAAGTCCCGGCCCACAAGACTAGTGCATCCAAGCTCAATCTAGCGGTTTCCTAGTAATTCCTTTGTTAGCCAGGTGCTACATCCTAAGTGCCATACGAGAGAAGCTAGCTGAACCCCTTGTCCGAAAGCAACTTACTTCGGAGAGTTGAGCTCACCCTCAGTCCCTCACAGTTGCACACTGCCTGCAGAAAGAGTTTCCAACATCTGCACCACAGCCGTTTGTCAGAGGCTTGTGAGTCGCAAGTGGAATTAGCAGACTGGAGGGTGTCTCCAGCTGCAGTGGAGTGGTATTCAGGGTACCTCCTAGCTTAGAACACTGTTACGTTCTTAGTGCCCGAGAAACGCAGCTAGTTGAAAGCTGGCTTGTAGGCGTGCTTCCTTGTGCGAGCTGAGTTCAGGGCAGGACCCTCCCACATTCTGACTGCCCGTAGACATAGGTGCCAGCATCCTTATGTTAGGTGCCGGAAGAGGTTTTGTGAAGAGCATGTGGAAGTGACAGGATTCTCCTGAAGTGTAACTGATCTCAAAAGAGACATTGCAAACGTCCTTGTTCAATGAGAGTGTGGCTCTGTCCTAGCTCCCATGAAAGTGTGTAGCAGACATCTGCCTGCAAAGCATACACACTTCCGAGAGTTGAGCATATGGACTCTCCCTCCCACATCCTGCCTGCACGTATACGGCGCTCCTAACAGGCCTATTCCCGATGCATGCCTGAAGTGTTGTGAGAGGTAAGTGGAAACTCCCGGCCCACAAGACTAGTGCATCCAAGCTCAATCGAGCGGTATCCGAGTAATTCCTTTGTTAGCCAGGTGCTACATCCTAAGTGCCTTACGAGAGAAGCTAGCTGAACACCTTGTCCACAAGCAACTTACATCGGAGAGTTGAGCTGACCCTCAGTCCCTCACAGTTGCACACTGTCTGCAGAATGTGTTTCGAACATCTGCACCAGTGCCATTTCTCCGAGGTTTGTGAAACGCAAGTGGAATAAGCAGACCTGGAGGGTATCTGCAGCTGCAGTGGAGTGCTATTCTGGGAACCTCCTGGCTTACAATACTGCTACGTTCTCAGTTCCCTCAGAACGCAGCTAGTTGAAAGCTGGTTTGTAGGCATGCCTCCATGTGCGAGCTGAGGTCAGGACAGAACCCGCCGTATTCTGCCTGCCCGTAGACAAAGGTCCCAGCATCCCTATGTTAGGCGCCGGAAGAGGTAGTGTGAAAAGCATGTGAAAGTGACAGGTCTCTGCTCAAGTGAATCTGAGTCCAATACAGACATTGCAATCGTCCTTGATCAATGAGAGTGTAGCTCGGTCCTAGCACCCATCAATAAGTGTCTTCCAGACATCTGCCTGCAAAGCATACACACTTCCGAGAGTTGAGCTTATGGACTGTCCCTCCCACATCCTGCCTGCAGGTACACCGCGCTCCTAAAAGCTCTAGCCCTGAGATGTGCCTGAAGTGTTTTGAGAGATAAGGGGCAAGTCCTGGCCCTCAACACTAGTGCATCCAAGCTCAATCTTGCGTTTTTTTAGTATTTCCTATGTGAGCCAGATGGTACATCCTAAGTGCCATACGAGAGAAGCTAGCTAAACGCCTTGTCCAAAAGCAAATTACTTCGGAGTGTTGAGCTGACCCTCAGTCCCTCACATTTGCACACTGCCTGCAAAAAGAGTTTCCAACATCTGCACCAGTGCCGTTTTTCAGAGGCTTGTGAGACGCAAGTGGAAGAAGCAGACCTGGAGGGTGTCTCCAGCTGCAGTGGGGTGGTATTCTGGGTACTTTGTGGCTTAGAGACCTGCTACGTTCTCAGTGCCCTAGTTTCGCTGCTAGTTGAAAGCTGGCTTGTACGCATGCTTCCTTGTGCGAGCTGAGCTCAGGGCAGGACCCGCCCGCTTCCTGCCTGCCTGTAGACAAAGGTCCCAGCATCCTTATGTTAGGCGCCGGAAGAGGTTATGTGAAAAGCATGTGGAAGTGACAGGACTCTGCTCAAGTGAATCTGAGTCCAATACAGACATTGCAAACGTCCTTGTTCAATGAGAGTGTATCTCGGTCCTAGATCCCATCAAAGTGTGTAGCAGACAATTGCCTGCAAAGCATACACACTTCCGAGAGTTGAGCTTATGGACTATCCCTCCCACATCGCGTCGGCAGGTACACCGCGCTCCTAACAGGCCTAGCCCCGATGCGTGACTGAAGTGTTGTGAGAGGTAAGTGGAAACTCCCGGCCGACAAGACTAGTGCATCCAAGCTCAATCCAGAGAATTCCTAGTATTTCCTGTGTGAGCCAGGTGCTGCATCCTAAGTGCCATATGAGAGAAGGTAGCTGAACACCGTGTCTAAAAGCAACTTACTTCGGAGAGCTGCGCTGACTCTCAGTCCCTCACAGTTGCACACTGCCTGCTGAATGAGTATCGAACATCTGCACCAGAGCCGTTTCTCAGAGGCTTGTGAGACGCAAGTGGAATAAGCAGACCTGGATGGCGTTTCCAGCTGCAGAGGAGTGGTATTCTGGGTACCTTCTGGCTTAGAGTACTGCTACGTTCTCAGTGCCCTAAGAACGCAGCTAGTTGAAAGCTGGCTTGTAGGCATGCCTCCTTGTGCGAGCTGAGGTAAGGGCAGGACCCGAACGCATCCTGCCTGCCCGTAGACCAAGGTCCCAGCATCCTTATGTTAGGCGCCAGGAGAGTTTGTGTGAAAAGCATGTGGAAGTGACAGGACTCTGCTCAAGTGAATCTGAGTCCAATACAGACATTGCAAACGTCCTTGTTCAATGAGAGTGTAGCTCGGTCCTAGCACCCATCAAAAAGTGTCTTCCAGACACCTGCCTGCAAAGCATACACACTTCCGAGAGTTGAGCTTATGGACTGTCCCTGCCACATCCTGCCTGCAGGTACACCGCGCTCCTAACTGGACTAGCCCCGATGCGTGCCTGAAGTGGTGTGAGAGGTAAGTGGAAACTCCCGGCCCACAAGACTAGTGCTTCCAAGCTCAATCCAGCGAATTCCTAGTATTTCCTGGGTGAGCCAGGTGCCGCATCCTAAGTGCCATACGAGAGAAGCTAGCTGAACGCCTTGTCCAAAAGCAACTTACTTCGGAGAGTTGAGCTCACCCTCAGTACCTCACAGTTGCAAACTGCCTGCAGAAAGATTTTCCAACGTCTGCACCAGAGACGTTTGTCAGAGGCTTGTCAGACGCAAGTGGAATAAGCAGACCTGAAGGGTGTCTCCAGCTGCATTGCAGTGGTATTCTGAATACCTCCTGGCTTAGAGTACTGCTACATTCTCAGTGCCCTATGAACGCAGCTTGGTTGAAAGCTGGCTTGTAGGGGTGCTTCCTTCTGCGAGCTGAGTTCAGGGCAGGACCCTCCCGCATTCTGACTGCCCGTAGACATTGGTACCAGCATCCTTATGTTAGCCGCCGGAAGAGGTTGTGGGAAGAGCATGTGGAAGTGACAGTATTCTCCTCAAGTGTATCTGATCTCAATGCAGACATTGCAAACGTCCTTGTTCAATGAGAGTGTAGCTCGGTTCTAGCACCCATCAATAAGTGTCTTCCCGACATCTGCCTGCAAAGCATACACAATTCCGAGAGTTGAGCTTATGGACTGTCCTCCCACAATCCTGCCTGCACGTACACCGCGCTCCTAACAGGCCTAACCCCGATGCGTGCCTGAAGTGTTGTGAGAGGTAAGTGGAAAATTCCGGCCCTGAAGACTAGTGCATCCAAGCTCAATGCAGCGAATTCCTAGTATTTCCTGTGTGAGCCAGGTGCTGCATCCTAAGGGCCATAGGAGAGAAGTTAGCTGAACGCCTTGTCCAAAAGCAACTTCTTTTGGAGAGCTGCGCTGACTCTCAGTCCCTCACAGTTGCACACTGCCTTCAGAATGAGTTTCGAACATCTGCACCAGAGCCGTTTCTCAGAGGCTTGTGAGACGCAAGTGGAATAAGCAGACCTGGATGGTGTTTCCAGCTGCAGTGGAGTGGTATTCTGGGTACCTCTTGGCTTAGAGTACTGCTACATTCTCAGTGCCCTAAGAACGCAGCTAGTTGAAACCTGGCTTGTAGGCATGCTTCCTTGTGCGAGCTGAGGTCAGGGCAGGACCGGCCCGCATCCTGCCAGCCAGTAGACAAAGGTCCCAGCATCCTTATGTTAGACGCCGGAAGAGGTTGTGAAAAGCATGTGGAAGTGACAGGACTCTGCTCAAGTGAATCTGAGTCCAATACAGACATCGCAATCGTCCTTGTTCAATGAGAGTGTAGCTCGGTCCTAGCACCCATCAAAAAGTTTCTTCCAGACATCTGCCTGCAAAGCATACACACATCCCAGAGTTGAGCTTATGGACTGTCCCTCCCACATCCTGCCTGCAGGTACACCGCGTCCCTAACAGGCCTAGCCCCGATGCGTGCCTGAAGTTTTGTGAGAGGTAAGTGGAAAGTCCTGGCCCTCAACACTAGTGCATTCAAGCTCAAACCAGTGAATTCCTAGTATTTCCTGTGTGAGCCAAGTGCTGCATGAAGGAGTGAGAAAAAAGTTGTGTGAAGGAAAGAGCCTAGATTCTAAGGGCACTGTGTAGAATAAGCTTGCCTTCCATACACCTGATCAAAATCTCGTTTGGGATTGGTTTATTTTATTAAGACAACTTCTAACACCATGTCTCAGGAGGTGGTAGCAGTGAAAACTAGGCCTTCTACTCTGTTTGACCTGTGCAGGAGAGTGGTGTCCCACCCCCACCCACCCCACCCCCCCGCCCATGTCACAAGCCCAGTACATCATGGAATCTTACCTTGGCTCAGTATGTATTACGTTGAGAAGACTGAGGAAATAGACTTCAAGAAAGGCCACTCTGCTTAGGCTATTTGATGCTCACTCTGATATGAGCTGATAAAGATTAGGCCTTCAGTTTGGTTATAACACAAATCAGAGAAGGGCAGAAATCACAGTGAATGATAGAATCAAGATTCATAGAAGTCTTGTCATAGCTGGAGCAATGGAAAATTCTAACAAGGGGAAATTTAATAGAGATAAACCAACTCTTCACACATGCCCTCTACGTAGCAGGTGAAGGGTCTTGCCTTAGGTGCAGATTGTTTGAAATGACTTAGGAGATTTAGTTCACAATATGCTGAAGCAATCTCACAGTGACTGTGACATAAACTTGTGAACTGGGGATGCCTGGTGGCTCAGCGGGTTTAGCACCTGCCTTCAGCCCGGGGCATGATCCTGGAGACCCAGGATCGAGTCCCACGTTGGGCTCCCTGCGTGGAGCCTGCTTCTCCCTCTGCCTGTGTCTCTGCCTCTCTCTCTCTCTCTCTCTCTCTCTCTCTCTCTCTCGTCTCTCATGAATAAACAAATAAAATCTTTAAATAAATAAACTTGTGAACTGTAAAATATAAGATGAAGGACAGGGAGAAGGGGGTGGGAGGTTGATGGTATAGCATAATTCTATGGTGGTCAGCCTACCTCTGAAGAATGGAGACAGAAGTTGGAACCATACTGGTGAGCCAAATTTGGAAGACTTGGAATATTTTTTTCTGAAATAAAAAGATACTATATCTTGAAATATTTGAATGGCTGTGATATGAAAGAGATATCAGTAGACTTGCTTTGGGTGGAAGTTAAAGGAGAATAGGCTTTTGCTGACCTGAAAGTAGAACTTTAGAGGTTTAAAAGTTTTATAAGTTTAAAACTCTGAGCCTACTGGTAATGAAATAAGCTAATTCCAGAAGGTATATGCTGCTCATCATTAAGTGTTCAAATAGAATGTAAAGGAAATTCACGCATTAGAAGAGGTGTTGGACGAGATGACTTTTAGGCCTGCTTGTGGCCCTGCAAGTCCATGATTCTTTGATTCAGATATAATTTACTGGGACCTTCATTTAAACAAAATTTCCTTTGCTGCTCCATTATTAGGTGACAGAACTAATTTAATTCAATAAACATTAACTAAAACTTATAGTGTATAACATCTTATACTAAATTTGGGAAGTACAGACACAATCCCTAACTTTTTGGAGCTAAATTTGAGAAACTTACGAGCTGTATCACTGTAGAATAGAATAACTAGTGTGATAGAAGGGAGAAAGGAGGATTAGGGAAAGGAAAAAAGAAAGGCTCACCTAGGAAGGAATATTTGATGGGTTATATGTGAATGAAACCAATGTCAAGAAAACATGTTTGTATTAGAATTGGAAATTTAATTTATAGAGACACACTGGATACAGTGACATTCACCCCATATGCTTCAGCTCTTCTACTTCCATCTCAACTTTGACTCCTTATGACACTAAGGCCCCCAAAAATTCCTCAAGCACTGCGTTCATGAATTAGGTGTTCTGAACAGAGAGATAGATTCCAGAATATTGGCAAACAATACTGGCTTTCTGCTACTTATTAAGGAAACATCAGATTCATTTTGTCCTAGAGTCTCTCAAGCAGTACATTTGACTAGCTGTTGATGAAGAACTATAAGATCTTTCTGTTGGAGAAATATTTCTTTTCTCAGTATTATCTCAAAGTTTCTGGAGAGATGTTTAAAATCTTTTTT
>NW_024570794.1:0-18114 GCF_018345385.1 Vulpes lagopus | reverse complement strand
CCAGTCCTAGCCCTAACCCGTAAACTAACCCTAACCCTTACCCTAACCCTAACCCATACACTCGCCCTAACCCTAACCCTAACCCGTACCCTAACCTTAACCCTAACCCTAACCCGTACATTTACCCTAACCCTAACCCTAACCCTAACCTTACCCTAACCTGTACCCTAACCCTATACCTAACCCTCACCAGTACCCTAACCCTAACCCTAACCCTAACCCGTACCCTAACCCTAACCCTAACCCGTATCCTAACACTAACCCTAACCCTAACCCTAAACCTAACCCTAAACTGTACCCTAACACTAACCCTAACCCTAACCAGTACCCTAAACCTAACCCGTACCCTAACCCTAACCCCAAACCGTACCGTAACCCATACCCTAACCCTAACCCGTAACCTAACCCTAACCCTAACACTAACCTGTACTGTAACCCGTACCTTATCCCTAACTCTAACCTGTAACCTAAACCTAACCCTATCCTGAAAGCGTACCCTAAACCTAATCCTAACACTAACCCTAACCCGAACCCTAACCCTAACCCTCACCCTAACCAGTACCCTAACCCTAACCCTACCTAACCCATACCCTAACCCGTACACTAACCCTAAACCTTATTCTAACCCTAATCCCTACACTAAACCTAACCTTAACCAGTAACCTAACCCTAACCCTAACCTTAACCCTGACCCGTAATCTAAACCTAACCCGAACCCTAACCCTAACTCGTAACCTTACCGTAACCCTAACTCTAAACTGTACCCTTTCCATAACCGTAACCCGTACCCTAAACCTAACCCTAACCCTATCCGTATCGCTAACCCCTACCCTACCCTAACCCTAACACTAACCCTAACCCATACCCTAACCCATTCCATAAGAGTAACCCTTACACATAACCTAACACAAGCCCTAACCCTAACCCTAAACCTAAACTTAACCCTAACCCGTACCCTAAACCTAACACTAACCCTAAACCTAAACCCTACTCTAACCCTAACCCTAACCCTCACCAGTACCCTCACCCTAATCCTAACCCTAACCTGTACCCTACCCTAACCCTAACCCGTACCCTAACCCGTACCCTAAACCTAACACTAATCCTAACAGTAAACCTAACTTGTACCCTAACCTTAACCCTAAACCAAAAAAGGAACCTAACCCTAACCCGTACCCTAACCCTATTCCTAAACCGTACCCTTACCCTAACGCTAACCCTAACCCGTACCCTAACGCTAACCATAACCCTAAACACTACCCTAACCCTAAACCTAACCCTAAACTGTACCCTAACCCTAAACCTAACCCGAACACTAACCAGTACCCTAACACTAAACCTTACCCAAACCCTTACCCGTACCCTAACCCTAATCCTAACCCTAACTCGTACACTTACCCTAACCCGTTCCCTAACCCTAACCCTAACCCGTACCTAAAACCTAACCCTAACCCAATCCCTATGCCTAACCCGTACCCTAACACTAACTCTAACACTAACCCTAACCCTATCCCGTACTCTAACCCTTAACCTAACCCCTAAACCTAACCCTAACACTAAACCTAACCCGTACCCTCACCCTAACCATAAGCCGTCCACTAACCCTAATGCATACCCTAACCCTAACACTTACACTAACCCTAACCCGTACAATAACCCTAACCCTAACCAGTACCCTAACCCTAACCCTAACACGTACCCTAACGATATCCTACCCCTAATCCTAACCCGTAAACTAACCCTAACCCTAACCCTATCTCTAACCCTAACCCATACCCTAACCCTAACCCTAACCCTCACCCGTACCCTAACCCTAACCCTAACGCGTACCCCAACCTTAACAAAACACTAAACCTAAACCTAACCCACACGCTAACCCGTACACTTACCCTAAACCTAATCCTAACCCTAACCCTAACCCTAATCCTAACCCTAAACCTAACCAGTACCCTAACCCTAACCCATACCCTAACCCTAACCTTTTCCATAACCCTAACCATAAACCCTAACCCGTACACTAACCAGTACCCTAAACCGGACCCTAACCCGTACCCTAATGCTTACCGTAACCATAACCCTAACCCGTGCCCTAATCCTAAACCTAAAACTAACCATAACCCTAAAGCTAACCTGTACCATAACCCAAACACTAACCCTAACCCTAACCCTTACCCTAACGTAACCTTAACCCAACCAGTACCCTAAAACTAACCCTACCTCTAACCCTTACCCTAACCCTAACCCTAACCCCAACCCATACCCTAACCCTAAAACTAACCCATACCCTAACCCGTAACTTAACCCTAATCCATAACTTAACACTAACGCTAACCCTAACCCTAATCAGTGCCCTAACCCGTGCCCTAACCCCTACCCTAAACCTAACCCTAACCCATACCATAACCCTAAACTCAACCCTAAACAGTACCCTAACCCTAACACTAACCCTAACCCTAACCCTAACCCTTTCCCGTACCCTAACCCTAACGCGTACCCAGCCCTAACCCAAACCCTAACCTGTACCGTAACCTGTACCCTAACCCTAAACCTAACACGTAGCCTAACCCTAACCCTAACCCTAACCCTATCCCTAAACATATCCCTAAACCTAAACCGTACCCTAGCCCTGACCCTAATCCTAAACCGAAACCTAACCCTTATCCTAACCCGTATCCTAACACTAATTGTAACCCTAAAACTAACCCTAACTCTAACCCTACCAGTACCCTAACCCTAACCCTAAGCCTAACATGTTGCATAACCCTAACCCTAACCCGTACCCGTACCCTAACCCATACCCTACCCCTACGCCTAACAGTGACCCTAACCCGTACCCTAACCCTAACACTAACCCTAAACCATATCCTACCCTAAACCTAACCAGTACTCTAACCCAAACTCTAACCGTAAACCGAACACTAACCTTAATCCTAACCCTTACCCTAAACCCTAACCCTAAGCCTAACCAGTGCCCTAACACTAACCCTACCTCTAACCCATAACCTAACCCTAACCCTATCCCTAACCCCAACGTATACCCTACCCCAAACGGAATCCGTACCCTAACCTTAACTTAACCCGAATCCGTAACTAAACCGTAACTCTAACCCTAACCCTAATCAGTACCCTAACCCGGACCCTAACCTTAACACTAACCCTAACCCTAACCCTAACCCTAACCGTTGCCCGTACCATAAACCTCACCCTCACCCTAAACAGTACCCTAACGCTAACCCTAACACTAACACGTACCTTAACGCTAACCCTAACTCTAACCCTAACCAGTAACCTAACCCTAACACTACCCCGTACCCTAAACTTAACCCTAACCCGTAACCTAACGCTAATCCTAACGCTAACCTGTACCCTAATCCAAACCTTAACCCTAACCCGTACACAAAACCTAACCCTAACCCTAATCTTAACCAGTAACCTAACCCTAAGCCTAACACTAACCCTAACTCGTACCCTAACCCTAAACCTAACGCAAACCCTAATCCTAAACATAACCATAAACCGAACACTAACCCATACCCTAACCATAACCCTAAAACTATCCCTAACCCGTACCCTAACCCTAACCCGTACCCAGCACTAACCCACACCCTAACCCGTACTGTAACCCATACCCTTACGCTAAACCTAACACGTACCCTAACCCTAACCATAAAACTAACCCTAACCCTATCCCTAAACCTATCCCTAAACCTAAACCGTACCCTAACCCTAACCCTAACCCTAACCTGAAACCTAACCTTATCCTAACCCTTATCCTAACCCTAAACGTAACCCTAAACCTAACCCTAACTCTAATCCTATCAGTACCCTTACCCTAACCCTAACCCTAACACGTTCCCTAACCCTAACCCTAACACTAACCTTACCCTAACCCATACCCGTACCCTAACCCTAAAAACTACCTGTACCTGTACCCTAACCCTAACCCGTACCCGTACACTAACCCATTACCTAACCCTACGTCTAACCCTGAACCTAAACTGTCTCTAACCCTAACCCTAACCCGTACCCTAACCTTAAACCTAACCCTAAACTGTACCCTAAATCTAACCCTAACCCTAACCTGTACCCTAAACCTAACCCTAACCCTAACCAGTACCCTAAACCTAACCCTAAATCCTAACACTAACACTAACACTAACCCGTACCCTACCACGTACCCTAACCATAACCCTAACCCGTACCCTAACCCTAACACTAACCCATTCCTGTACCCTAACACTAACCCTACCACTAAACCATACCCTAACCTAACCATAACCCGACCTAACCTAACCTAAACTAACCCTAAACCGTACCTAACCCTAACCCTAACCTAACCTAAACCTAACCCTAAACCTACCACTAACCCTAACTAACCGTACCTAACCCTAACCCTACCCTAACCTACCTAACCTACCCTAACCCTAACCTACCCTACCCTAACCCTAAACCTAACCCTAACCTAAACCCGTACCCTACCCTAACCCTAACCCTACCCTTAACCTAACCCTAACCTACCCAAACCTACCCTAAACTAACCTACCCTAACCTTACCCTAACCTAACCCTAAACCGTAACCCTAACCCTAACTCTAACAACCTAATTGAAACCGTACCCTAACCTAACCGTAACCCTACCCTAACCGTATCCCAACCATACCCTACCTCTAACCAAACCCTAACGTACACCTAACCTACCCTAACCCGTACCCTAACCCATAACCCTAACCCTCCATACCTAACCCTAACCGTAACCGTACCCTAACCCTAACCTAACCCTAACCCTAAACTGACCCTAAACCTAACCATAACCTAACCCTAACCTACCCACCTAACCCTAACCCTAACCTAACCCTAACCCATAACCCTACAACCCTAACCGTAACATCCTACCCTACCCGTACCTAAACCTAACCCAACCCTAAAACCCTAACCCTAACCCTAATCTCAACCCTAAACCTAACCCTATCCAGTACCCTAAGCCGTACACTAACCCTAACCCTAACCCGTACCCTAACCCGTACCCTAAAACCTAAACCTAAACCTAACCCTAAACCTAACCTGTACCCTAACCCTAACCCTACCCTAACCCTTAACCGTACACTAAACCTAACCCTAATCATAACCCTAACCCTAACTCATAACCTAAACCTAATCCTAAGGTGTACCCTAACCCTAACCCTAACTGTAACCCTAACACGTACCCTAACTCTAACCCTAACCCTAACCCGTACCCTAACCCTAAACCTAACCCTAACCCATAAACTAACCCTAACACTAAACCTAACCCTAACCCTAACCCTAAACCGTACCCTAAACCGTACCCTAACCCGTACACAGCCCTAAAACTAACCCGTAAACTAAACCTAACCCTAACACTACTGCTAACCCGTACACTCACCCTAACCGTAACCCGGACCCTAACCCTAACCCGTACCCTAACCCTAACCCATACTCTAACCCTAACCAGTACCCTAACCCTAACTCTACCTGATACCCTAACCTTAACCCTAAACCGTACCCTTACCTTAACCCTAAACCTATCCCGTACCCTAAAACTAACACTAACCCTAACCTTAAACCGTATCCTAACCCTAACCCTAACCCTAAACCTAACCCTAACCTGTATACTAACCCTAACACTAACGCGTACCCTTTCCCTAACCCTAACCCTAATCTGATCCCTAACCCTTACCCTAACCCGTACCCTGAGCCGTGCACTAACCCTAAACTTAACCTGTACCCTAACCTGTACCCTAAACCTAACCCTAAACCTAACCCGTACGCTAACTCTATCCCTAAATGAAACCAGTACCCTAACCCTAACCCTAACCCTAAACCTAAACCGTACCCTAACCCTAACCCTAACCCATAACCTAAACCTAACCCTAACCCGTACCCTAACCCTAACCCTAACCCTAACCCTATCCCATACCCTAAACCTAACCCGTACCCAGCCCTAACCCTAACCCTAACCCGTACCCTAACCCAAACCCTAACCCTAACCGTAACCCTAACCATTAGCCGTACACTAACCCTAACCATAACCCTAACCAGTACCCTAACTCTAACCCTAACCCTAACTGTAAACCTAACCCTAACCCGTACCCTAACCATAACTATAACCCTAACCCTAACCCTAACCCTAACCTAAACCGTAACCTAACCCTATCCCTAAACGTAACCCGTACACAAACCTTAACCCTAACACTAATTCTAACCCGTACCCTAAACCCTAACCCTAACCCGTACCCTAACCCGTACCCTAAGCCTAACCGTAACCCGTACTCTAACCCTTTCTCTAACCCTAACCCTAACCCTAACCAGTACCCTAACCCTAACCCTAAACCTAACCCTCATCCGTACACTAACCTTAACCCTAACCATAACCCTAACCCTAACCCTAACCCTAAACGGTAACTTAACCCTAACCCTAACCCGTACCCTAAACCTAACCTTAAGCATAACCCTAACCCTAACCCGTCCCCTAACCCTAACCCTAAACCTAACCAGTACCCTATACCTAACCCTAACCCTAACCCGTTCCTAACACTAACCCTAACCTTAACCCTAACCTGTACCCTAACGCTAACCCATTCCCTAACCCTCACCCTAACCCGTACACTAACCCTAACACTAACTTTAAACGTACTCAGTACTTTAACCCTAACCCTAACCTTACCGGTACCCTAACCTGTACCCTAAACCTAACCCTAACCCGTACCTGTAACCTAACCCTAACCCGTAACCTAACACTAACCCTAACCCGTACCCTAACCCCAATCCTAACTCTAACCCTACCCCTAACCTGTAGTTAACATTTACCCTATCCCTAAACCTAACACTTACCCGTATCCTAACCCGTACCCTAACCCTTACCCGAACCCTAACCCTAAACCCAACACATTCACAAACCATAACCCTCACCGTAACCCTTACCCTAACCCCTTACCTAACCTAACCCTAACCCGTATCCTAACCCTAAACCTAACCTGTAACCTAACCCAACTGTAACCCGTACCCATACCCTAACCCTAACCCTAACTCTACCCCTATCCAGTACCCTAACCCTAACCCTAATCCGTACCCTAACCATAACCCTAACCCTAACCCTAATCTGTACCCTAACCATAACCCTAACCCTAAACCGTACCCGTACACTAACCTTTCCCGTACCCTAACCATAACCCTAAACTTAACCCTACGCCTAACCCATACCCTAAACCGTATGCTAACCCTAACCCGTACTCTAACCCTAACCTGTACCTAACACTAACCCTAACCCTAACCCGTACCCTAACCCTGAACCTCAGCCATACCCTAACCCTAACCTTACCCCTAAACAGTACTGTAACCCTAACCATAACCCGTCGCCTAAGCCTATCCTGTAACCTAACCCTAAACCTAACCTAACCCTGACCCAAACCCTGACCCGTAACCTAACCCTAACCTAAAGCTAACCCTAAGCTGTACCCTAACCCTAACCCGAAACCACACCTTAACCCATAACCGAACCCTAACCCTAACCCTAAACAGTACATTAAAACTAACCCTAACCCTTTCCCTAACCCGTATTCTAACCCTAACCCTAACCAGTACACTAAACCTAACACTAACGCATACCCTAACCCGTACCCGAACCCAAAACCTAAACCTTACCCTAACCCGTACACTACCCTAAAATGTACCCTAACCCTAACCCTAAACCTAAACCTAACCCGATCCCTAACCCTTACCCTAACTCTAATCCTAACCTGTACCATAACCCTAAACCTAACCCGTACGCTAACCCTAACCCTAACCTTACCCCGTAAACATTCCGTAACCTTAACCCTACCCCATTCTCTAACCCTAAACCTAACCCTAAACCAAACCCGTCCGTAAAACTAACCCTGATCCTAACCATAACCGGTAACTTAACCGTAACCAGTACCCTAACCCTAACCCGTACCCTTGCCCTAAAACTAACACGAAGCTTAAACCTAACCCGTGCACTAAACCTAACCCTAACCTGTACCCTAACCCTAACACGTATCTGAACCCTAACACTACACCCTAACCCTAACCCTAACCCTAACACTTACCCTAACCCTAACACTATCCCTAAACGTATCCTAAAGCGTACCCAAACCCGTACCATAACCCTAAACCTAACCCGTACCCTAACCCATACCCTAACCCTTTACCTAATCCTAACCCGTATCCTACACATAACCCTAACTCTAACCCTTACCCGTACCTTAACCCTAACCCTAAATGTACCCTAAACATAACACCAAACCGTACCCTAACCCTAACTAACAGCCTATCCAGTACCCTAAACCTTACCCTAACCCTATCCCTAGCCTGTACCGTAAACTTAAGCCTAACCCTAACCCTAACCAATACCCTAACCCTAACCCTAAGCCTAACCCATACCCTACCCCAAACCTAACCCTAACCCTAAGCCTAATCCGTTTCCTAACCCTAAACCTAACCCTAACCAGTACCCTAACCATAAACTTAACACTAACCCATACCCTAACCCTAACCCGTACCCTAACCCTACCCCTCACCCTCACCCTAACCCTAACCCTAACCGGTATCCTTACCCTACCCTAACCCTAAACCTATCCCTAACCCTAACCCTAACCCTAACCCTAAACCTAACACGTATCCTAATGCTAACCCTAACCCTAACACATACCATAACCCTAACCCTAACCCTAACCCTATCCCGTACCCGTACGCTAACCCTAATGCTAATCCGTACCTAACCCTAACCCGTACCCTAACCCTAACCCGTACCCTAACCTAAACCTAACGCTAACCCTAACCATTAAGTAACCCTAACCCTAACCCTAACCTGTACCTAACACTAACCCTAACCATAACCAGTACCCTAACCCTAACCCTAATCATAAACCTAACCCTAACCCTAAACCTAAACCTAACCCGTACCCTAACCCTAACCCTAACCTTAACCAGTACCCTAAACCTAACCCGTACCCTAACCCATACACTAACCCTAATATTAACCATAACCCTAACCCTAACCCGTAAACTAACCCTAACCCTAAACCGAACCCTAAACCTAACCCTAAACCTAACCCTAACCCGTACCCTAAACCGTACCATAACCCTCAACCTAAAACTAAGCAGTACCCTAACCATAACCCTAACCCTAACATGTACCCTATCACTAACCCTAACTCTAAACCTAGTCGGTACCCTAACCCTAAACCTAAACCTAAGAAGTACGCTAACCCTAACCCATACCCTAACCCGTACCCTAACCCTAACCCTAACCCATTCCCTAACCTGTACCCTCACACTAACCCTAACCATAACCCGTATCCTAACCGGTACCCGAAACCTAACCCTAACCCTAAACCTAAACCTAACACGTACCCACACACTAATTGTAACCTTTACCCTAAAACCTAACTCTAACACAAACCCTACGCTAACCCTAATCCTAACCTTAATCCCAACACTAACCCATATCATAAACCTAACCCGAAACCTAAACCTAAACATAACCCAAACCCTAACCCTAACCTAACCCAAACAGGTACCCTAACCCTAACCCGTACCCGTACCCTTACCCTGACCCTAACCTTAACCCTAACCGTAACCTAACCCTTACCCTGACCCGTATCCTAACCCTAACCCTAACCCTAACCCTAACCCTAACTCTAACACTAACCAGTACCCTAACTCTAACCCTAACCCTATCCCGTACCCTAACCCTAACCGTAACCCTAACCTTAACCCTAACACGTACCAGTACCCTAACCCTAAACCTAACCTGTATCCATTCCCTAACCCTAAACCTTACCTGTACCCTAACCCAAAACCTAACTCTACGCCTAACCCATACCATAACCCGTACCTTAACCATAACACTAAGCCTTACCCGTACCGTACCACATACCTTAACCCTAAATGTAACTTGTACCCTAAACCTAATCTAACCCTAACCCGTACCCTAACCCTAACTCTAACCCTAACCCTAAGCCATACCCGAACACTAACCCTATCCCGTACCTAACCCTTACCGTATCGCTCACCCTAACCCTTACCCGTACCCTATCCCAAACCCTAACACTAACCCTAAAACTAACCCGTACCCTATCCCTAATCCGTACCCTACACCTAACCCTATCCCTAACCCTAAGCCGTACCCTAAACCTAACCCTAACCTTAACCCTAACCCGTACCCTAACCCTAACCCTAACCCTAACATTTTCCCTAACCCTAACCCTAAACCTAACCCAACCTGTACCCTAACCTAACCTTAACCCTAACCCTAACCAGTACCCTAACCAAAGCCTGTAACCTAACCCTAACCATTACCCGTACCCGTCCCCTAACCCTCACCCATACCCTAACCCATAACCTAAACCATACCCAGCCTTAACACTAACACGAATTCGGCCTGAGATTTAAAGAGAGACCATCTGGAACGCTACAGTGAGAAGAGTTCGCGCTTCTATCAAGGTAGGAAGACGGGGAAAAGAAATAAAGAAACAAAAGGCCGCCAAGGGGGAGGGGCCCCGCGAGGAGCCGGGCTGAGGCCGGGGGGAGTGTCCCCAGGACAGGAGAGCCCCGTCCCGGAGGAGCAGGAGCTGCACCAACCTTCCCCGCGGAAAGGGGCTCCCGGGGAATTGGAGCAGGATCCCCAGAAAGGCGGGGATGCCCTCGGGCTCCCGGGGACATTAACAGAGGAACTGCGCCCCGGGAGAGTGCGCCGAGCTCCCTAAGGGCTGCAGCGCTTGGCGGGACCCGGAGCAGCTCGGAGGGGCTCGGGCGGCGGCTCTGCGGAGGGGGCTGCGGGGCTCCGGGAACAGCTCAGAGGCGGCGGCTCGGGCAGAGGAAGAAGCTCCGCGCGGAGGGGGCCGGCGCGGCTCCGGGAACAGCTCGGAGGGGCTCGGGCGGCGGCTCCGCGGAGGGGGCTGCGGCCAGGAGCGCGAATCCAACAGCGCAGGCCCCGGAGCACAGGGCGCCGGGACACAGCCCAGGATCCGGCCTCCCCCGGGACAGGCAGAGGCCGGGAGGGCCCAGGACAGCAAGGACGCTCCTGCCTGGAACTGAGCAGATCAGCGGCCCCGCCCGGGAGCCCCCGGCCCTGCAGACAGAGAGCCCCGGAGTTACTGCCGGAGATGACTCCAGGGTCCCAGAGCTGGCCCCGCCACTGTGGCTTCCTCCCGGGGCCTCACGGGGTAAACACCCCCACTGAGCCCTGCACCAGGCAGGGGCAGAGCAGCTCCCCCAAGTGCTAACACCTGAGAATCAGCACAGCAGGCCCCTCCCCCAGAAGACCAGCGAGACGGACCAGTTCCAAGGGAAGTCAAGGGACTTAAAGTACACAGAATCGGAAGATACTCCCCCGTGCTTTTTTTGTTTTGTTTTGTTTTGTGCTTTTTTTTTCTTTCTTTCTTCTTGATTTCTGATTGCTTCCCCCACCCCACCCCACCCTTTTGTTTTCTTTTTTCTCCTTTCTTTCTTTTTCTTTCTTTTTCTTCTCTTTCCCCCCCTTTTTTTCTTCTTTCTCTTTTTTCTTTTTCTCTTTTCTTTCCTTCTCTCTCTTTTTCTCCTTTTCCCAATACAACTTGTTTTTGGCCACTCTGCACTGAGCAAAATGACTAGAAGGAAAACCTCACCTCAAAAAAAAGAATCAGAAACAGCCCACTCTCCCACAGAGTTACAAAATATGGATTACAATTCAATGTCAGAAAGCCAATTCAGAAGCACTATTTTACAGCTACTGGTGGCTCTAGAAAAAACCATAAAGGACTCAAGAGACTTCATGACTGCAGAATTTAGATCCAATCAGGCAGAAATTAAAAATCAATTAAATGAGATGCAATCCAAGCTAGAAGTCCTAACGACGAGGGTTAACGAGGTGGAAGAACGAGTGAGTGACATAGAAGACAAGTTGATGGCAAAGAGGGAAACTGAGGAAAAAAGAGACAAGCAATTAAAAGATCATGAGGATAGATTAAGGGAAATAAATGACAGCCTGAGGAAGAAAAACCTACGTTTAATAGGGGTTCCTGAGGGCGCCGAAAGGGACAGAGGGCCAGAATATGTATTTGAACAAATCCTAGCTGAAAACTTTCCGAATCTGGGAAGGGAAACAGGCATTCAGATCCAGGAAATAGAGAGATCCCCCCCTAAAATCAACAAAAACCGTTCAACACCTCGACATTTAATAGTGAAGCTTGCAAATTCCAAAGATAAGGAGAAGATCCTTAAAGCAGCAAGAGAAAAAAAGTCCCTGACTTTTATGGGGAGGAATATTAGGGTAACAGCAGACCTCTCCACAGAGACCTGGCAGGCCAGACAGGGCTGGCAGGATATATTCAGGGTCCTAAATGAAAAGAACATGCAACCAAGAATACTTTATCCAGCAACGCTTTCATTCAAAATGGAAGGAGAGATAAAGAGCTTCCAAGACAGGCAGGAACTGAAAGAATATGTAACCTCCAAACCAGCTCTGCAAGAAATTTTAAGGGGGCCTCTTAAAATTCCCCTTTAAGAAGAAGTTCAGTGGAACAATCCACAAAAACAAGGACTGAATAGATATGATGACACTAAACTCATATCTATCAATAGTAACTCTGAACGTGAACGGGCTTAATGACCCCATCAAAAGGCGCAGGGTTTCAGACTGGATAAAAAAGCAGGACCCATCTATTTGCTGTCTACAAGAGACTCATTTTAGACAGAAGGACACCTACAACCTGAAAATAAAAGGTTGGAGAACCATTTACCATTCAAATGGTCCTCTAAAGAAAGCAGGGGTTGCCATCCTTATATCAGATAAATTAAAATTTACCCCAAAGACTATAGTGAGAGATGAAGAGGGACACTATCTCATACTCAAAGGATCTATCCAACAAGAGGACTTAACAATCCTCAATATATATGCCCCGAATGTGGGAGCTGCCAAATATTTAAACCAATTAATAACCAAACTCAAGAAATACCTTGATAATAATACACTTATACTTGGTGACTTCAATCTAGCTCTTTCTACCCTGGATAGGTCTTCTAAGCACAACATCTCCAAAGAAACGAGAGCTTTAAATGATACACTGGACCAGATGGATTTCACAGATATCTACAGAACTTTACATCCAAACTCAACTGAATGCACATTCTTCTCAAGTGCACATGGAACTTTCTCCAGAATAGACCACATACTGGGTCACAAATCGGGTCTGAACCGATACCAAAAGATCAGGGATAGTCCCTTGTATATTCTCAGACCATAATGCCTTGAAATTAGAACTTAATCACAACAAGAAGTATGGAAGGACCACAAACACATGGAGGTTAAGGACCATCCTGCTAAAAGATGAAAAGGTCAACCAGGAAATTAAGGAAGAATTAAAAAGATTCATGGAAACTAATGAGAATGAAGATACAACCGTTCAAAATCTTTGGGATGCAGCAAAAGCAGTCCTGAGGGGGAAATACATCGCAATACAAGCATCCATTCAAAAACTGGAAAGATCTCAAATTCAAAAGCTCACCTTACACATAAAGGAACTAGAGAAAAAGCAACAAATAGACCCGACCCCCAGCAGAAGAAGAGAGTTAATTAAAATTCGAGCAGAACTCAATGATATCGAGACCAAAAGAACTGTGGAACAGATCAACAGAACCAGGAGTTGGTTCTTTGAAAGAATTAATAAGATAGATAAACCATTAGCCAACCTTATTAAAAAGAAGAGAGAGAAGACTCAAATTAATAAAATCATGAATGAGAAAGGGAGACATCACTACCAACACGAAGGAAATACAAACGATTTTAAAAACATATTATGAACAGCTGTACGCCAATAAATTAGGCAATCTAGAAGAAATGGACGCATTCCTGGAAAGCCACAAACTACCAAAACTGGAGCAGGAAGAAATAGAAAACCTGAACAGGCCAATAACCAGGGAGGAAATTGAAGCAGTCATCAAAAACCTCCCAAGACACAAGAGTCCAGGGCCAGATGGCTTCCCAGGGGAATTCTATCAAACGTTTAAAGAAGAAATCATACCTATTCTACTAAAGCTGTTTGGAAAGATAGAAAGAGATGGAGTACTTCCAAATTCGTTCTATGAGGCCAGCATCACCTTAATTCCGAAACCAGACAAAGACCCCACCAAAAAGGAGAATTACAGACCAATATCCCTGATGAACATGGATGCAAAAATTCTCAACAAGATACTAGCCAATAGGATCCAACAACACATCAAGAAAATTATTCACCATGACCAAGTAGGATTTATCCCTGGGACACAAGGCTGGTTCAACACTCGTAAAACCATCAATGTGATTCATCATATCAGCAAGAGAAAAACCAAGAACCATATGATACTCTCATTAGATGCAGAGAAAGCATTTGACAAAATACAGCATCCATTCCTGATCAAAACCCTTCAGAGTGTTGGGATAGAGGGAACTTTCCTCGACATCTTAAAAGCCATCTACGAAAAGCCCACAGCAAATATCATTCTCAATGGGGAAGCACTGGGAGCCTTTCCCCTAAGATCAGGAACAAGACAGGGATGTCCACTCTCACCACTGCTGTTCAACATAGTTCTGGAAGTCCTCGCCTCAGCAATCAGACAACAAAAAGACATTAAAGGCATTCAAATTGGCAAAGAAGAAGTCAAACTCTCCCTCTTCGCCGATGACATGATACTCTACATAGAAAACCCAAAAGCCTCCACCCCCAGATTGCTAGAACTCATACAGCAATTTGGTAGTGTGGCAGGATACAAAATCAATGCCCAGAAATCAATGGCATTTCTATACACTAACAATGAGACTGAAGAAAGAGAAATTAAGGAGTCAATCCCATTTACAATTGCACCCAAAAGCATAAGATACCTAGGAATAAACCTAACCAAAGAGGTAAAAGATCTATACCCTAAAAACTATAGAACACTTCTGAAAGAAATTGAGGAAGACACAAAGAGATGGAAAAATATTCCATGCTCATGGATTGGCAGAATTAATATTGTGAAAATGTCAATGTTACCCAGGGCAATTTATACGTTTAATGCAATCCCTATCAAAATACCATGGACTTTCTTCAGAGAGTTAGAACAAATTATTTTAAGATTTGTGTGGAATCAGAAAAGACCCCGAATAGCCGGGGGAATTTCAAAAAAGAAAACCTTAGCTGGGGGCATCACAATGCCAGATTTCAGGTTGTATTACAAAGCTGTGGTCATCTAGACAGTGTGGTACTGGCACAAAAACAGACACATAGATCAATGGAACAGAATAGAGAACCCAGAAGTGGACCCTGAAAGGTACGGTCATCTAATATTCGATAAAGGAGGAAAGACTATCCATTGGAAGAAAGACAGTCTCTTCAATAAATGGTGCTGGGAAAATTGGACATCCACATGCAGAAGAATGAAACTGGACCACTCTCTTTCACCATACACAAAGATAAACTCAAAATGGATGAGAGATCTAAATGTGAGACAAGATTCCATCAAAATCCTAGAGGAGAACACAGGCAACACCCTTTTTGAACTTGGCCACAGTAACTTCTTGCAAGATACATCCACGAAGGCAAAAGAAACAAAAGCAAAAATGAACTATTGGGACTTCATCAAGATAAGAAGCTTTTGCACAGCAAAGGATACAGTCAACAAAACTAAAAGACAACCTACAGAATGGGAGAAGATATTTGCAAATGATATATCAGATAAAGGGTTAGTTTCCAAAATCTATAAAGAACTTATTAAACTCAACACCAAAGAAACAAACAATCCTATCATGAAATGGGCAAAAGACATGAAGAGAAATCTCACAGAGGAAGACATGGACATGGCCAACAAGCACATGAGAAAATGCTCTGCATCACTTGCCATCAGGGAAATACAAATCAAAACCACAATGAGATACCACCTCACACCAGTGAGAATGGGGAAAATTAACAAAGCAGGAAACAACAAATGTTGGAGAGGATGCGGAGAAAAGGGAACCCTCTTACACTGTTGGTGGGAATGTGAACTGGTGCAGCCACTCTGGAAAACTGTGTGGAGGTTCCTCAAAGAGTTAAAAATAGACCTGCCCTACGACCCAGCAATTGCACTGTTGGGGATTTACCCCAAAGATTCAGATGCAATGAAACGTCGGGACACCTGCACCCCGATGTTTCTATCAGCAATGGCCACAATAGCCAAACTGTGGAAGGAGCCTCGGTGTCCATCGAAAGATGAATGGATAAAGAAGATGTGGTTTATGTATACAATGGAATATTACTCAGCAATTAGAAACGACAAATACCCATCATTTGCTTCAACGTGGATGGAACTGGAGGGTATTATGCTGAGTGAAATAAGTCAATCAGAGAAGGACAAACAGTGTATGTTCTCATTCATTTGGGGAATATGAATAATAGTGAAAGGTAATATAAAGGAAGGGAAAAGAAATGTTGGGAAATATCAGGAAGGGAGACAGAACATAAAGACTCCTAACTCGGGGAAACGAACTAGGGGTGGTGGAAGGGGAGGAGGGCGGGTGTTGGAGGGGAATGGGTGACGGGCACTGAGGTGGACACTTGACGGGATGAGCACTGGGTGTTTTTCTGTATGTTGGTAAATTGAACACCAATAAAAATTAATTTAAAAAAAAAACACTAACACGTAACCGAACCCTAACGCTAACACTAACCCTAACCCTAACCCGTACCCTAACCCTAACCCTAACCAGTACCATAACCCTAAACCTAATCCTAACCCGTACACTAAACCTAACACTAACCCTAACCCTAACCCGTATCCTAACCCTAACCCTAACCCTAAACCTAACCTCAACCTGTACCCTAACCCTAACCCTAACCCTAACCAGTACCGTAACCCTAACCCTAACCATAACCCTAACCCATAACCTAAACCTAACCCTAAACGGTACCTGTACCCTAACCCTAACACGTACCCTAACCCGTACCCTAATCCATACCCAGCCTTAACACTAACCCGTAACCGAACCCTAACCCTAACCCTAACCCTTACCCGTACACTCATCCTAAACCTAACCCGTTCCCTAACCCTTGCCCGTCCCCTAACCCTAACCCTTACTCAAACCCTAAACTCTTCCATAACCCAACCCTAAACCCTAACCTGTTCCCTAACCAGTAACCTAACCCGTACCCTACGCGTAACATAAACCTAAACCCAACCCTAAACTGTACCCTTTTCCTAACCCTAACCCTAACCCTGCCCCTAGCCTTAAACCCTAACCCATAACTTAACCCTAATCCGTAACTTAACACTAAGGCTAACCCTACGATAATCAGTACCCTATCCAGTGCCCTAACCTCTACCCTAAACCTAACCCTAACCCGTACCTTAACCCTAACCTAACTCTAACTCATACCCAACACCTAACCCTAACCAGTAACCTAACCCTAACCCTAATCTGTACCCTAAACCTTACCCTAACCTGTAACCTAACACTAATCCTAACACATACCCTAACCCTAACACTAAACTGTACACTAAACCTAACCCTAACCCTAACCCTATTGCTAACCCTTACCCTAACCCTAACCCTAACACTAACTCTAATCCGTACCCTAAGCGTACCCTAACCGTAACCCTAACCCATACCCTAACGCTAAACCTAAACCTAACCCTACACCTAACCCTTAACTTAACCCTAACCCGTAACCTAAACCTAACCCTAACCCCTACCCTAACCCTAAACCTAACCAGTACCCTAATCCTAAACCTAACCCTAAACCTCACAGGTACCCATACCTTAACCCTAATCCATACCCTAGCCCTATCCCTAACATATACCCTAAGCCGTTCACTAACACTAACCCTAACCTGTACCCTAACCCGTATCCTAAACCTAACCAGAAACCTAACCTTAAACCTAACCTGTACCCTAACCCAAACCCTAAACAAAATCAGTACCCTAATCTGAACACTAACACTAACTCTAAACTTAACCCTGACCCTAACCCTAACCCTAACCCTAACCCTAAGCCTAACCCTATCCCTAACCCGTACACTAAACCTAAACCTAACCCTAACCCTATTGCAAAACTGTACCCTAACCCTAAACCTAACACTAACCCTAACTCAAACCCTAACTTGTAAC
>NW_024570793.1:0-24263 GCF_018345385.1 Vulpes lagopus | reverse complement strand
GATTTCCTAGTATTTCCTGTGTGAGGCCATTTGCGACATCCGAAGGAGTCCATTAGGAGAGAGCTAGGCCTGAACGCCTAGTCCAGAAAGCACTTACTTCGGAGAGGTTGAGGCTCAACCTCAGTCCCTCACAGTTGCACACTGCCTGCAGAAAGAGTTTCCAACATCTGCACCACAGCCGTTTGTCAGAGTCTTGTGAGACGCAAGTGGAATAAGCAGACCTGGAGGGTGTCTCCAGCTGCAGTGGAGTGGTATTCTGGGTACCTCCTGGCTTAGAACACTGTTACGTTCTCAGTGCCCGAGGAACGCAGCTAGTTGAAAGCTGGCTTGTAGGCGTGCTTCCTTGTGCGAGCTGAGTTCAGGGCAGGAGCCCTCCCGCATTCTGACTGCCCGTAGACGTAGGTCCCAGCATCCTTATGTTAGGTGCCGGAAGAGGTTGTGTGAAGAGCATGTGGAAGTGACAGGATTCTCCTCAGGTGTATCTGATCTCAATGCAGACATTGCAAACGTCCTTGTTCAATGAGAGTGTAGCTCGGTCCTAGCTCCCATCAAAGTGTCTAGCAGACATCTGCCTGCAAAGCATACACACTTCCGAGAGTTGGGCTTATGGACTGTCCCTCCCACATCCTGCCTGCACGTACACCGCGCTCCTAACAGGCCTAGCCCCGATGCGTGCCTGAAGTGTTGTGAGAGGTAAGTGGAAAGTCCCGGCCCACAAGACTAGTGCATCCAAGCTCAACCCAGCGATTTCCTAGTATTTCCTGTGTGAGCCAGGTGCTACGTCCTAAGTGCCATACGAGAGAAGCTAGCTGAACGGCTTGTCTAAAGCAACTTACTTCTGAGAGTTGAGCTCACCCTCAGTCCCTCACAGTTGCACACTGCCTGCAGAAAGAGTTTCCAACATCTGCACCACAGCCGTTTGTCAGAGGCTTGTGAGACGCAAGTGGAATAAGCAGACCTGGAGGGTGTCTCCAGCTGCAGTGGAGTGGTATTCTGGGTACCTCCTGGCTTAGAACACTGTTACGTTCTCAGTGCCCGAGGAACGCAGCTAGTTGAAAGCTGGCTTGTAGGCGTGCTTCCTTGTGCGAGCTGAGTTCAGGGCAGGACCCTCCCGCATTCTGACTGCCCGTAGACGTAGGTCCCAGCATCCTTATGTTAGGTGCCGGAAGAGGTTGTGTGAAGAGCATGTGGAAGTGACAGGATTCTCCTCAGGTGTATCTGATCTCAATGCAGACATTGCAAACGTCCTTGTTCAATGAGAGTGTAGCTCGGTCCTAGCTCCCATCAAAGTGTCTAGCAGACATCTGCCTGCAAAGCATACACACTTCCGAGAGTTGGGCTTATGGACTGTCCCTCCCACATCCTGCCTGCACGTACACCGCGCTCCTAACAGGCCTAGCCCCGATGCGTGCCTGAAGTGTTGTGAGAGGTAAGTGGAAAGTCCCGGCCCACAAGACTAGTGCATCCAAGCTCAACCCAGCGATTTCCTAGTATTTCCTGTGTGAGCCAGGTGCTACATCCTAAGTGCCATACGAGAGAAGCTAGCTGAACGCCTTGTCCGAAAGCAACTTACTTCGGAGTGTGGAGCTCACCCTCAGTCCCTCACAGTTGCACACTGCCTGCAGAAAGAGTTTCCGAAATCTGCACCACAGCCGTTTGTCAGAGGCTTGTGAGACGCACGTGGAATAAGCAGACCTGGAGGGTGTCTCCAGCTGCAGTGGAGTGGTATTCTGGGTACCTCCTGGCTTAGAACACTGTTACGTTCTCAGTGCCCGAGGAACGCAGCTAGTTGAAAGCTGGCTTGTAGGCGTGCTTCCTTGTGCGAGCTGAGTTCAGGGCAGGACCCTCCCGCATTCTGACTGCCCGTAGACGTAGGTCCCAGCATCCTTATGTTAGGTGCCGGAAGAGGTTGTGTGAAGAGCATGTGGAAGTGACAGGATTCTCCTCAGGTGTATCTGATCTCAATGCAGACATTGCAAACGTCCTTGTTCAATGAGAGTGTAGCTCGGTCCTAGCTCCCATCAAAGTGTCTAGCAGACATCTGCCTGCAAAGCATACACACTTCCGAGAGTTGGGCTTATGGACTGTCCCTCCCACATCCTGCCTGCACGTACACCACGCTCCTAACAGGCCTAGCCCCGATGCGTGCCTGAAGTGTTGTGAGAGGTAAGTGGAAAGTCCCGGCCCACAAGACTAGTGCATCCAAGCTCAACCCAGCGATTTCCTAGTATTTCCTGTGTGAGCCAGGTGCTACATCCTAAGTGCCATACGAGAGAAGCTAGCTGAACGCCTTGTCCGAAAGCAACTTACTTCGGAGAGTTGAGCTCACCCTCAGTCCCTCACAGTTGCACACTGCCTGCAGAAAGAGTTTCCAACATCTGCACCACAGCCGTTTGTCAGAGGCTTGTGAGACGCAAGTGGAATAAGCAGACCTGGAGGGTGTCTCCAGCTGCAGTGGAGTGGTATTCTGGGTACCTCCTGGCTTAGAACACTGTTACGTTCTCAGTGCCCGAGGAACGCAGCTAGTTGAAAGCTGGCTTGTAGGCGTGCTTCCTTGTGCGAGCTGAGTTCAGGGCAGGACCCTCCCGCATTCTGACTGCCCGTAGACGTAGGTCCCAGCATCCTTATGTTAGGTGCCGGAAGAGGTTGTGTGAAGAGCATGTGGAAGTGACAGGATTCTCCTCAGGTGTATCTGATCTCAATGCAGACATTGCAAACGTCCTTGTTCAATGAGAGTGTAGCTCGGTCCTAGCTCCCATCAAAGTGTCTAGCAGACATCTGCCTGCAAAGCATACACACTTCCGAGAGTTGGGCTTATGGACTGTCCCTCCCACATCCTGCCTGCACGTACACCGCGCTCCTAACAGGCCTAGCCCCGATGCGTGCCTGAAGTGTTGTGAGAGGTAAGTGGAAAGTCCCGGCCCACAAGACTAGTGCATCCAAGCTCAACCCAGCGATTTCCTAGTATTTCCTGTGTGAGCCAGGTGCTACATCCTAAGTGCCATACGAGAGAAGCTAGCTGAACGCCTTGTCCGAAAGCAACTTACTTCGGAGAGTTGAGCTCACCCTCAGTCCCTCACAGTTGCACACTGCCTGCAGAAAGAGTTTCCAACATCTGCACCACAGCCGTTTGTCAGAGGCTTGTGAGACGCAAGTGGAATAAGCAGACCTGGAGGGTGTCTCCAGCTGCAGTGGAGTGGTATTCTGGGTACCTCCTGGCTTAGAACACTGTTACGTTCTCAGTGCCCGAGGAACGCAGCTAGTTGAAAGCTGGCTTGTAGGCGTGCTTCCTTGTGCGAGCTGAGTTCAGGGCAGGACCCTCCCGCATTCTGACTGCCCGTAGACGTAGGTCCCAGCATCCTTATGTTAGGTGCCGGAAGAGGTTGTGTGAAGAGCATGTGGAAGTGACAGGATTCTCCTCAGGTGTATCTGATCTCAATGCAGACATTGCAAACGTCCTTGTTCAATGAGAGTGTAGCTCGGTCCTAGCTCCCATCAAAGTGTCTAGCAGACATCTGCCTGCAAAGCATACACACTTCCGAGAGTTGGGCTTATGGACTGTCCCTCCCACATCCTGCCTGCACGTACACCGCGCTCCTAACAGGCCTAGCCCCGATGCGTGCCTGAAGTGTTGTGAGAGGTAAGTGGAAAGTCCCGGCCCACAAGACTAGTGCATCCAAGCTCAACCCAGCGATTTCCTAGTATTTCCTGTGTGAGCCAGGTGCGACATCCTAAGTGCCATACGAGAGAAGCTAGCTGAACGCCTTGTCCGAAAGCAACTTACTTCGGAGAGTTGAGCTCACCCTCAGTCCCTCACAGTTGCACACTGCCTGCAGAAAGAGTTTCCAACATCTGCACCACAGCCGTTTGTCAGAGGCTTGTGAGACGCAAGTGGAATAAGCAGACCTGGAGGGTGTCTCCAGCTGCAGTGGAGTGGTATTCTGGGTACCTCCTGGCTTAGAACACTGTTACGTTCTCAGTGCCCGAGGAACGCAGCTAGTTGAAAGCTGGCTTGTAGGCGTGCTTCCTTGTGCGAGCTGAGTTCAGGGCAGGACCCTCCCGCATTCTGACTGCCCGTAGACGTAGGTCCCAGCATCCTTATGTTAGGTGCCGGAAGAGGTTGTGTGAAGAGCATGTGGAAGTGACAGGATTCTCCTCAGGTGTATCTGATCTCAATGCAGACATTGCAAACGTCCTTGTTCAATGAGAGTGTAGCTCGGTCCTAGCTCCCATCAAAGTGTCTAGCAGACATCTGCCTGCAAAGCATACACACTTCCGAGAGTTGGGCTTATGGACTGTCCCTCCCACATCCTGCCTGCACGTACACCGCGCTCCTAACAGGCCTAGCCCCGATGCGTGCCTGAAGTGTTGTGAGAGGTAAGTGGAAAGTCCCGGCCCACAAGACTAGTGCATCCAAGCTCAACCCAGCGATTTCCTAGTATTTCCTGTGTGAGCCAGGTGCGACATCCTAAGTGCCATACGAGAGAAGCTAGCTGAACGCCTTGTCCGAAAGCAACTTACTTCGGAGAGTTGAGCTCACCCTCAGTCCCTCACAGTTGCACACTGCCTGCAGAAAGAGTTTCCAACATCTGCACCACAGCCGTTTGTCAGAGGCTTGTGAGACGCAAGTGGAATAAGCAGACCTGGAGGGTGTCTCCAGCTGCAGTGGAGTGGTATTCTGGGTACCTCCTGGCTTAGAACACTGTTACGTTCTCAGTGCCCGAGGAACGCAGCTAGTTGAAAGCTGGCTTGTAGGCGTGCTTCCTTGTGCGAGCTGAGTTCAGGGCAGGACCCTCCCGCATTCTGACTGCCCGTAGACGTAGGTCCCAGCATCCTTATGTTAGGTGCCGGAAGAGGTTGTGTGAAGAGCATGTGGAAGTGACAGGATTCTCCTCAGGTGTATCTGATCTCAATGCAGACATTGCAAACGTCCTTGTTCAATGAGAGTGTAGCTCGGTCCTAGCTCCCATCAAAGTGTCTAGCAGACATCTGCCTGCAAAGCATACACACTTCCGAGAGTTGGGCTTATGGACTGTCCCTCCCACATCCTGCCTGCACGTACACCGCGCTCCTAACAGGCCTAGCCCCGATGCGTGCCTGAAGTGTTGTGAGAGGTAAGTGGAAAGTCCCGGCCCACAAGACTAGTGCATCCAAGCTCAACCCAGCGATTTCCTAGTATTTCCTGTGTGAGCCAGGTGCGACATCCTAAGTGCCATACGAGAGAAGCTAGCTGAACGCCTTGTCCGAAAGCAACTTACTTCGGAGAGTTGAGCTCACCCTCAGTCCCTCACAGTTGCACACTGCCTGCAGAAAGAGTTTCCAACATCTGCACCACAGCCGTTTGTCAGAGGCTTGTGAGACGCAAGTGGAATAAGCAGACCTGGAGGGTGTCTCCAGCTGCAGTGGAGTGGTATTCTGGGTACCTCCTGGCTTAGAACACTGTTACGTTCTCAGTGCCCGAGGAACGCAGCTAGTTGAAAGCTGGCTTGTAGGCGTGCTTCCTTGTGCGAGCTGAGTTCAGGGCAGGACCCTCCCGCATTCTGACTGCCCGTAGACGTAGGTCCCAGCATCCTTATGTTAGGTGCCGGAAGAGGTTGTGTGAAGAGCATGTGGAAGTGACAGGATTCTCCTCAGGTGTATCTGATCTCAATGCAGACATTGCAAACGTCCTTGTTCAATGAGAGTGTAGCTCGGTCCTAGCTCCCATCAAAGTGTCTAGCAGACATCTGCCTGCAAAGCATACACACTTCCGAGAGTTGGGCTTATGGACTGTCCCTCCCACATCCTGCCTGCACGTACACCGCGCTCCTAACAGGCCTAGCCCCGATGCGTGCCTGAAGTGTTGTGAGAGGTAAGTGGAAAGTCCCGGCCCACAAGACTAGTGCATCCAAGCTCAACCCAGCGATTTCCTAGTATTTCCTGTGTGAGCCAGGTGCGACATCCTAAGTGCCATACGAGAGAAGCTAGCTGAACGCCTTGTCCGAAAGCAACTTACTTCGGAGAGTTGAGCTCACCCTCAGTCCCTCACAGTTGCACACTGCCTGCAGAAAGAGTTTCCAACATCTGCACCACAGCCGTTTGTCAGAGGCTTGTGAGACGCAAGTGGAATAAGCAGACCTGGAGGGTGTCTCCAGCTGCAGTGGAGTGGTATTCTGGGTACCTCCTGGCTTAGAACACTGTTACGTTCTCAGTGCCCGAGGAACGCAGCTAGTTGAAAGCTGGCTTGTAGGCGTGCTTCCTTGTGCGAGCTGAGTTCAGGGCAGGACCCTCCCGCATTCTGACTGCCCGTAGACGTAGGTCCCAGCATCCTTATGTTAGGTGCCGGAAGAGGTTGTGTGAAGAGCATGTGGAAGTGACAGGATTCTCCTCAGGTGTATCTGATCTCAATGCAGACATTGCAAACGTCCTTGTTCAATGAGAGTGTAGCTCGGTCCTAGCTCCCATCAAAGTGTCTAGCAGACATCTGCCTGCAAAGCATACACACTTCCGAGAGTTGGGCTTATGGACTGTCCCTCCCACATCCTGCCTGCACGTACACCGCGCTCCTAACAGGCCTAGCCCCGATGCGTGCCTGAAGTGTTGTGAGAGGTAAGTGGAAAGTCCCGGCCCACAAGACTAGTGCATCCAAGCTCAACCCAGCGATTTCCTAGTATTTCCTGTGTGAGCCAGGTGCTACATCCTAAGTGCCATACGAGAGAAGCTAGCTGAACGCCTTGTCCGAAAGCAACTTACTTCGGAGAGTTGAGCTCACCCTCAGTCCCTCACAGTTGCACACTGCCTGCAGAAAGAGTTTCCAACATCTGCACCACAGCCGTTTGTCAGAGGCTTGTGAGACGCAAGTGGAATAAGCAGACCTGGAGGGTGTCTCCAGCTGCAGTGGAGTGGTATTCTGGGTACCTCCTGGCTTAGAACACTGTTACGTTCTCAGTGCCCGAGGAACGCAGCTAGTTGAAAGCTGGCTTGTAGGCGTGCTTCCTTGTGCGAGCTGAGTTCAGGGCAGGACCCTCCCGCATTCTGACTGCCCGTAGACGTAGGTCCCAGCATCCTTATGTTAGGTGCCGGAAGAGGTTGTGTGAAGAGCATGTGGAAGTGACAGGATTCTCCTCAGGTGTATCTGATCTCAATGCAGACATTGCAAACGTCCTTGTTCAATGAGAGTGTAGCTCGGTCCTAGCTCCCATCAAAGTGTCTAGCAGACATCTGCCTGCAAAGCATACACACTTCCGAGAGTTGGGCTTATGGACTGTCCCTCCCACATCCTGCCTGCACGTACACCGCGCTCCTAACAGGCCTAGCCCCGATGCGTGCCTGAAGTGTTGTGAGAGGTAAGTGGAAAGTCCCGGCCCACAAGACTAGTGCATCCAAGCTCAACCCAGCGATTTCCTAGTATTTCCTGTGTGAGCCAGGTGCTACATCCTAAGTGCCATACGAGAGAAGCTAGCTGAACGCCTTGTCCGAAAGCAACTTACTTCGGAGAGTTGAGCTCACCCTCAGTCCCTCACAGTTGCACACTGCCTGCAGAAAGAGTTTCCAACATCTGCACCACAGCCGTTTGTCAGAGGCTTGTGAGACGCAAGTGGAATAAGCAGACCTGGAGGGTGTCTCCAGCTGCAGTGGAGTGGTATTCTGGGTACCTCCTGGCTTAGAACACTGTTACGTTCTCAGTGCCCGAGGAACGCAGCTAGTTGAAAGCTGGCTTGTAGGCGTGCTTCCTTGTGCGAGCTGAGTTCAGGGCAGGACCCTCCCGCATTCTGACTGCCCGTAGACGTAGGTCCCAGCATCCTTATGTTAGGTGCCGGAAGAGGTTGTGTGAAGAGCATGTGGAAGTGACAGGATTCTCCTCAGGTGTATCTGATCTCAATGCAGACATTGCAAACGTCCTTGTTCAATGAGAGTGTAGCTCGGTCCTAGCTCCCATCAAAGTGTCTAGCAGACATCTGCCTGCAAAGCATACACACTTCCGAGAGTTGGGCTAATGGACTGTCCCTCCCACATCCTGCCTGCACGTACACCGCGCTCCTAACAGGCCTAGCCCCGATGCGTGCCTGAAGTGTTGTGAGAGGTAAGTGGAAAGTCCCGGCCCACAAGACTAGTGCATCCAAGCTCAACCCAGCGATTTCCTAGTATTTCCTGTGTGAGCCAGGTGCTACATCCTAAGTGCCATACGAGAGAAGCTAGCTGAACGCCTTGTCCGAAAGCAACTTACTTCGGAGAGTTGAGCTCACCCTCAGTCCCTCACAGTTGCACACTGCCTGCAGAAAGAGTTTCCAACATCTGCACCACAGCCGTTTGTCAGAGGCTTGTGAGACGCAAGTGGAATAAGCAGACCTGGAGGGTGTCTCCAGCTGCAGTGGAGTGGTATTCTGGGTACCTCCTGGCTTAGAACACTGTTACGTTCTCAGTGCCCGAGGAACGCAGCTAGTTGAAAGCTGGCTTGTAGGCGTGCTTCCTTGTGCGAGCTGAGTTCAGGGCAGGACCCTCCCGCATTCTGACTGCCCGTAGACGTAGGTCCCAGCATCCTTATGTTAGGTGCCGGAAGAGGTTGTGTGAAGAGCATGTGGAAGTGACAGGATTCTCCTCAGGTGTATCTGATCTCAATGCAGACATTGCAAACGTCCTTGTTCAATGAGAGTGTAGCTCGGTCCTAGCTCCCATCAAAGTGTCTAGCAGACATCTGCCTGCAAAGCATACACACTTCCGAGAGTTGGGCTTATGGACTGTCCCTCCCACATCCTGCCTGCACGTACACCGCGCTCCTAACAGGCCTAGCCCCGATGCGTGCCTGAAGTGTTGTGAGAGGTAAGTGGAAAGTCCCGGCCCACAAGACTAGTGCATCCAAGCTCAACCCAGCGATTTCCTAGTATTTCCTGTGTGAGCCAGGTGCGACATCCTAAGTGCCATACGAGAGAAGCTAGCTGAACGCCTTGTCCGAAAGCAACTTACTTCGGAGAGTTGAGCTCACCCTCAGTCCCTCACAGTTGCACACTGCCTGCAGAAAGAGTTTCCAACATCTGCACCACAGCCGTTTGTCAGAGGCTTGTGAGACGCAAGTGGAATAAGCAGACCTGGAGGGTGTCTCCAGCTGCAGTGGAGTGGTATTCTGGGTACCTCCTGGCTTAGAACACTGCTACGTTCTCAGTGCCCTAAGAACGCAGCTAGTTGAAAGCTGGCTTGTAGGCGTGCTTCCCTGTGCGAGCTGAGTTCAGGGCAGGACCCTCCCGCATTCTGACTGCCCGTAGACTTGGGATCCAGCATCCTTATTTGAGGCACCAGAAGTAGTGTGAAAAGCATGTGGAAGTGACAGGATTCTCCTCAAGTTTATCTGATCTCAATGCCGACATTGCAAACGTCCTTGTTCAATGGGAGTGTAGCTCAGATGTAGCTCCCATCAAAATGTGTAGGAGACATCTGCCCGCAAAGCATACACACTTCCGAGAGTTGGACTTATGGACTGTCCCTCCCACATCCTGCCTGCAGGTACACCACACTGCTAACAGGCCTAGCCCCATTGCGTGCCTGAAGGGTTTTGAGAGGTAATTGGAAAGTCCCGGCCCACAAGACTAGTGCATCCACGCTCAATCTAGCGTTTTCCTAGTATTTCGTCTGTGAGCCAGGTGCTACATCCAAATTGCTATACGAGAGAATCTAGCTGAACGCCTTGTCGAAAGCACCTTACTTCCGAGAGTTAACCTCACCCTCAGTCCCTCACAGTTGCACACTGCCTGCAGAAAGAGTTTTCAACTTCTGCACCAGAGCCGTTTGTCAGAGGCTTGTGAGACGCAAGTGGAATAAGCAGACCTGGAGGGTGTCTCCAGCTGCAGTGGAGTGGTATTCTGGGTACCTCCTGGCTTAGAACACTGTTACGTTCTCAGTGCCCGAGGAACGCAGCTAGTTGAAAGCTGGCTTGTAGGCGTGCTTCCTTGTGCGAGCTGAGTTCAGGGCAGGACCCTCCCGCATTCTGACTGCCCGTAGACGTAGGTCCCAGCATCCTTATGTTAGGTGCCGGAAGAGGTTGTGTGAAGAGCATGTGGAAGTGACAGGATTCTCCTCAGGTGTATCTGATCTCAATGCAGACATTGCAAACGTCCTTGTTCAATGAGAGTGTAGCTCGGTCCTAGCTCCCATCAAAGTGTCTAGCAGACATCTGCCTGCAAAGCATACACACTTCCGAGAGTTGGGCTTATGGACTGTCCCTCCCACATCCTGCCTGCACGTACACCGCGCTCCTAACAGGCCTAGCCCCGATGCGTGACTGAAGTGTTGTGAGAGGTAAATGGAAAGTCCGGGCCAGCAAGACTAGTGCCTCCAAGCTCAATCTAGCGGTTTCCTAGTATTTCCTGTGTGACCCAGGTGCTTCATCCTAAGTGCCATAGGAGAGAAGCTAGCTGAACGCCTTGTCCAAACGCAACTTACTTCAGAGAGTTGAGCTCACCCTCAGTCCCTCACAGTTGCACACTGTCTGCAGAATGAGTTTCGAACATCTGCACCAGAGCCATTTGTCAGAAGCTTGTGAGACCCAAGGGGAAGAAGCAGACCTGGATTGTGTATCCAGCTGCAATGGAGTGCTATTCTGGGTACCTCCTGGCTTAGAGTACTGCTACGTTCTCAGTGCCCTAAGAACGCAGCTAGTTGAAAGGTGGCTTGTAGGCATGCTTCCTTGTGCGAGCTGAGGTCAGGGCAGGACCCTCCCGCATCCTGACTGCCCGTAGATGTAGGTCCCAGCATCCTATGTTAGGTGCCGGAAGAGGTTGTGTGAAGAGCATGTGGAAGTGACAGGATTCTCCTCAGGTGTATCTGATCTCAATGCAGACATTGCAAACGTCCTTGTTCAATGAGAGTGTAGCTCGGTCCTAGCTCCCATCAAAGTGTCTAGCAGACATCTGCCTGCAAAGCATACACACTTCCGAGAGTTGGGCTTATGGACTGTCCCTCCCACATCCTGCCTGCACGTACACCGCGCTCCTAACAGGCCTAGCCCCGATGCGTGCCTGAAGTGTTGTGAGAGGTAAGTGGAAAGTCCCGGCCCACAAGACTAGTGCATCCAAGCTCAACCCAGCGATTTCCTAGTATTTCCTGTGTGAGCCAGGTGCTACATCCTAAGTGCCATACGAGAGAAGCTAGCTGAACGCCTTGTCCGAAAGCAACTTACTTCGGAGAGTTGAGCTCACCCTCAGTCCCTCACAGTTGCACACTGCCTGCAGAAAGAGTTTCCAACATCTGCACCACAGCCGTTTGTCAGAGGCTTGTGAGACGCAAGTGGAATAAGCAGACCTGGAGGGTGTCTCCAGCTGCAGTGGAGTGGTATTCTGGGTACCTCCTGGCTTAGAAGACTGCTACGTTCTCAGTGCCCGAGGAACGCAGCTAGTTGAAAGCTGGCTTGTAGGCGTGCTTCCTTGTGCGAGCTGAGTTCAGGGCAGGACCCTCCCGCATTCTGACTGCCCGTAGACGTAGGTCCCAGCATCCTTATGTTAGGTGCCGGAAGAGGTTGTGTGAAGAGCATGTGGAAGTGACAGGATTCTCCTCAGGTGTATCTGATCTCAATGCAGACATTGCAAACGTCCTTGTTCAATGAGAGTGTAGCTCGGTCCTAGCTCCCATCAAAGTGTCTAGCAGACATCTGCCTGCAAAGCATACACACTTCCGAGAGTTGGGCTTATGGACTGTCCCTCCCACATCCTGCCTGCAGGTACACCGCGCTCCTAACAGGCCTAGCCCCGATGCGTGCCTGAAGTGTTGTGAGAGGTAAGTGGAAAGTCCCGGCCCACAAGACTAGTGCATCCAAGCTCAACCCAGCGATTTCCTAGTATTTCCTGTGTGAGCCAGGTGCTACATCCTAAGTGCCATACGAGAGAAGCTAGCTGAACGCCTTGTCCGAAAGCAACTTACTTCGGAGAGTTGAGCTCACCCTCAGTCCCTCACAGTTGCACACTGCCTGCAGAAAGAGTTTCCAACATCTGCACCACAGCCGTTTGTCAGAGGCTTGTGAGACGCAAGTGGAATAAGCAGACCTGGAGGGTGTCTCCAGCTGCAGTGGAGTGGTATTCTGGGTACCTCCTGGCTTAGAACACTGTTACGTTCTCAGTGCCCGAGGAACGCAGCTAGTTGAAAGCTGGCTTGTAGGCGTGCTTCCTTGTGCGAGCTGAGTTCAGGGCAGGACCCTCCCGCATTCTGACTGCCCGTAGACGTAGGTCCCAGCATCCTTATGTTAGGTGCCGGAAGAGGTTGTGTGAAAAGCATGTGGAAGTGACAGGATTCTCATCAAGTGAATCTGAGTCCAATACAGACATTGCAAACGTCCTTGTTCAATGAGAGTGTAGCTCGGTCCTAGCACCCATCAATAAGTGTCTTCCAGACATCTGCCTGGAAAGCATACACACTTCCAAGAGTTGAGCTTATGGACTATCCCTCCCGCATCCTGCCTGCGGGTACACCGCACTCCTAGCAGGCCTAGCCCTGATGCGTGCCTGAAGTGTTGTGAGAGGTAAGTGGAAAGTCCCGGCCCACAATACTAGTGCATCCAAGCTCAATCTAGCGGTTTCATAGTATTTCGTTTGTGAGCCATGTGCTACATCCTAAGTGCCATACGAGAGAAGCTAGCTAAACGCCTTGTCCAGAAGCAACTGACTTCAGAGAGTTGAGCTAACTCTCAGTCCCTCACAGTTGCACACTGCCTGAAGAAAGATTTCCAACATCTGCACCAGAGCCGTTTTTCAGAGGCTTGTGAGACGAAAGTGGAATAAGCAGACCTGGAGGGTGTCTCCAGCTGCAGTGGAGTGGTATTCTGGGTACCTCCTGGCTTAGAATACTGTTACGTTCTCAGTGCCCGAGGAACGCAGCTAGTTGAAAGCTGGCTTGTAGGCGTGCTTCCTTGTGCGAGCTGAGTTCAGGGCAGGACCCTCCCGCATTCTGACTGCCCGTAGACGTAGGTCCCAGCATCCTTATGTTAGGTGCCGGAAGAGGTTGTGTGAAGAGCATGTGGAAGTGACAGGATTCTCCTCAGGTGTATCTGATCTCAATGCAGACATTGCAAACGTCCTTGTTCAATGAGAGTGTAGCTCGGTCCTAGCTCCCATCAAAGTGTCTAGCAGACATCTGCCTGCAAAGCATACACACTTCCGAGAGTTGGGCTTATGGACTGTCCCTCCCACATCCTGCCTGCACGTACACCGCGCTCCTAACAGGCCTAGCCCCGATGCGTGCCTGAAGTGTTGTGAGAGGTAAGTGGAAAGTCCCGGCCCACAAGACTAGTGCATCCAAGCTCAATCCAGCGAATTCCTAGTATTTCCTTTGTGAGCGAGTTGCTACATCCCAATTGCCATACGAGAGAAGCTAGCTGAACGCCTTGTCCGAAAGCAACTGACTTCGGAGAGTTGACCTCACCCTCCGTCCCGCACAGTTGTACACTGCCTGCAGAAAGTGTTTTCAACTTCTGCACCAGAGCCGTTTGTCAGAGCCTTGTGAGATGCAAGTGGAATAAGCAGACCTGGAGGGTGTCTCCAGCTGCAGTGGAGTGGTATTCAGGGAACCTCCTGGCATAGAATACTGCTACGTACTCAGTGCCCTAAGAACGCAGCTAGTTGAAAGCTGGCTTGTAGGCATGCTTCCTTGTGCGAGCTCAGGTCAGGGCAGGACCCTCCCGCATCGTGACTGCCCTTATATATAGGTCCCAGCATCCTTATGTTAGGTTCCGGAGGAGGTTGTGTGAAAAGCATGTGGAAGTGACAGGATTCTCCTCAAGTGTATCTGATCTCAATACAGACATTGCAAACATCCTTGTTCAATGAGAGTGTAGCTAGGTCCTAGCTCCCATAAAAGTGTCTACCAGACATCTGCCTGCAAAGCGAACACACTTTCGAGAGTTGAGCTTATGGCCTATTGCTCCCACATCCTGACTGCCTGTACGGTTCGCTTGCACAGCATTTCGTTCTACGCTGGATAGGAGCAGAGAGAGAACCAAGTGACTGGATTGTCAATATCGCGCCTAGCTGACACCTGCCTCCAAAGCATGCACACTCCTTTGGGTTGAGCTTATGGCTTCAACCTCCCACATGCTGAGCACCTGTACCGTTTGCAGCCAAGGGATTTTGTTGGACACGGGATTCAAGCTTTGTGAGAGGCAGAGAGATTCATTTTCTTTGTGAGAATCACATCGAAAAAAACGAATCGAAACGAAAATAAACGTATCAAAACGAAAAAAATCGAATCGAAACGGAAAGAATCAAATCGAAACGAAAAACGAATCGAATCGAAAAAAGTCAAAACGAAACGAAAAAAATCGAATTGAATCGAATCGAAATATTCATATCGAATCGAACCGAAAAATTCTAATCAAATCAAATTGAAAAATTCAAATCGAATCGAATCGAATCGAAAAATTCGAATTGAATCGAATCCGAAAATTTGAATCAAATCGAATCGAACTGAAAAATTCGAATTGAGGCGAAACCAATCGAAAAATTCGAATCGAGGCGAATCGAATCGGAAAATTTGAATCGAATCGAATCGAATCAAATCGAAAAATTCGAATCAAGTCGAATCGAATCGAAAAATTCGAATCAAATTGATTCGAAAAATTCGAATCATATTGAATCAAATCGAATCCAAAAATTTGAATCGAATCGAATCAAAAAATTAGAATCGAATTGAATCAAATCGAAAAAATCGAATCGAAACGAAAATAATCGAATCAAAACGAAAATAAATGAATCAAAACGAAAAAATCAAATCGAAACGAAAAAAATCGAATCAAAACCAAAAAAATCGAATCGAAACGAAAATATCTAATCGAAAGGAAAAAAATCGAATAGAAACGAAAATAAACGAATCGAAACGAAAAAATCAAATCGAAACGAAAAAGATCGAATCGAATAGAAAAATTCGAATCGAATCGAATCCAATCGAACAATTCGAATCAAATCAAATCGAAAAAATCGAATCGAAATGAAAATAAACGAATTGAAATGAAAAGAATAGAATCGAAACGAAAAAAATGAATTTAAATGAAAATAAACGAATCGAAATAAAAAAATCCAATTGTAACGAAAATAAACGAATCGAAACGAAAAAAATTGAATCGAAGCGAAAATAATCTAGTCGAATAATTCGTATCGAATTAAATTGAATCAAATCGAAAAATTCGTATCGAAAAATTCGAATCGAATCGAATTGAATCGAATTGAAAAATTCGAATAGAATCGAATCGAATCGGGATCCCTGGGTGGCGCAGTGGTTTGGCGCCTGCCTTTGGCCCAGGGCGCAATCCTGGTGACCCGGGATCGAGTCCCACATCGAATCGAAAAGTTCGAATCGAATCAAATCGAATCTTATCGAAAAATTTGAATCGAAACGAATCGAAAAATTCGAAACGAATCGAATCGAAAAATTCGAATCGAATCGAATCGAATCGAAACGAATCGAAAAGATTGAATGGAATAGAATCGAATCGAAAAAATCGGATAGAATCACATCGAATCAAAAAAATCAAATCGAAACGAAAATAATCGAATCAAAACGATAAAAATCGAATCGAAACGAAACAAATCGAGTCAAAATGACGAAAATGGAATCGAAACGAAAATAATCGAAAGAAAGGAAAGAAATGGAATCGACATGAAAATAAACTAATCGAAACGAAAAAATCGAATCGAAACGAAAATAATCGAATCAAAATGATAAAAATCGAATCGAAATGAAAAAAATCAAATCGAAATGAAAATAATCGAATCAAAACGAGAAAAATCGAATTGAAACGAAAAGGATCGAATCAAAACGAATAGGATCGAATCGAAACAAAAATAATCGAATCTAAAGGAAAAAAATCGAAACGAATATAATAGCTTCGTATCGATACAAAAAAATTGAATCCAAACGAAAATAATCGAATCCAAACGAAAATAATCAAATCAAATGAAAATAGTAGAATCGAAACAAAAAGAATCAAAACGAAATGAAAAAAATCGAATTGAAACGAAAATAGACGAATCGAAACGAAAATAATCGAATCGAAATGAAAATAATCGAATCGAAACGAAAAAATCGAAACGAATATAATACCTTTGTATTGAATCGAAAAATCCAATCCAAATGACAATAATCGAATCCAAACGAAAATAATCAAATCGAAACGAAAATAATCAAATCAAAACGAAAATAAACGAATTGAAACGAAAAAAATTGAATCGAATCGAAAATAATCGAATGAAATGAAAGAAATCGATTCGAAACGAATAGGATCAAAACGATTCGAATAGGATCGAATCAAAACGCAAAAAATCGAATCGAATCGAAAATAATCCAATCGAAATGAAAATAATCGAATCGAAACGAAAATAAACCAATCGAATCGAAAATAATCGAATCATCAAAAATAAACTAATCGAATCGAAAATAATCGAATAGAAACTAAAATAATCGAATCGAAATGAAAATAATCGAATCGACTCAAAAATAATCTAATCAACTTGAAAATAATCGAATAGAAATGAAAATAACCGAATCGAAAGAAAAATAATGGAATCGAAACGACAATAATCAAATGGAAATGAAAATAAGCTAATCCAAACGAGAATAATCGAATCAAATCGAAAATAATCCAATCAAAACGAAATAATCGAATTGATATGAAAATAATCAAATTGAATTGAAAATTATCGAAACAAAAATAATCTAATTGAATCGAAAATAATCGAATCGAAAATAATCGAAGTGAAATGAAAATAATCGAATTGAATCAAAAATATTCGAATCAAAAAAAAAATATTCGAATCGTATTGAAAATAATCGAATCCAAACGAATCGATTCGAAAAAAATCAAATTGAATTGAATCGAATCGAATCAAAAAAATCGAATCGAATCAAAAATAAACGAATTGAAATGAAATAATCGAATCGAAATGAAAAATATTGAATCGAATCAAAAATAATCAAATGGAAACGAAAAAAAGCAAATTGAATTGAAAATAATCAAAATTGAAATGAAAATAATCATTTGAAATGAAAATAATCGAATCAAAACGAAAAAATCGAATCGAATTGAATGAATCGAATCGAATAAAAAAAATGGAATCGAATCGAATCGAATCGAAAAACATCGAATTGAATCGAAATGAAAAGGATACGGGGATGCCCTCGGGCTCCCTGGGACAGTAACAGAGGAACTGCGCCCCGGAGAGTGCGCCGAGCTCCCTAAGGGCTGCAGCGCTCGGCGGGGCCCGGAGCAGCTCGGAGGGGCTCGGGCGGCGGCTCCGCGGAGGGGGCTGCGCGGCTCCGGGAACAGCTCAGCGGCGGCGGCTCGTGCAGAGGAAGAAGCTCCGCGCGGAGGGGGCTGCGCGGCTCCGGGAACAGCTCGGAGAGGCTCGGGCGGCGGCTCCGCGGAGGGGGCTGCACCGCCGGGAGCGCGAATCCAACAGCGCAGGCCCCGGAGCACAGGGCGCCGGGACACAGCCCAGGATCCGGCCTCCCCCGGGACAGGCAGAGGCCGGGAGGGCCCAGGACAGCAAGGACGCTCCTGCCTGGAACTGAGCAGATCAGCGGCCCCGCCCCGGAGCCCCCAGGCCCTGCAGAAGGAGAGCCCCGGAGCTACTGCGGGGGCTGGATCCAGGGTCCCAGAGCTGCCCCCGCCACTGTGGCTTCCTCCCGGGGCCTCACGGGGTCAACAACCCCCACCGAGCCCTGCACCAGGCAGGGGCAGAGCAGCTCCCCCAAGTGCCAACACCTGAGAATCAGCACAGCAGGCCCCTCCCCCAGAAGACCAGCGAGACGGACCAGTTCCAAGGGAAGTCAAGGGACTTAAACTACACAGAATCGGAAGATACTCCCCCGTGGTTTTTTTTTGTTTTTTGTTTTTTTGTTTTTGTTTTTTGTTTTTTGTTTTTTTTTGTTTTGTTTTGTGCTTTTTTTTCTCTCTTTCTTCTTGATTTCTGATTGCTTCCCCCACCCCCCCTTTTTTCTTTTTTCTCCTTTCTTTCTTTTTCTTTCTTTTTCTTCTCTTTTTCCCCTATTTTTTTCTTCTTTCTCTTTTTTCTTTTTCTCTTTTCTTTCCTTCTCTCTCTTTTTCTCCTTTTCCCAATACAACTTGTTTTTGGCCACTCTGCACTGAGCAAAATGACTAGAAGGAAAACCCCTCAAAAAAAAGAATCAGAAACAGCCCACTCTCCCACAGAGTTACAAAATATGGATTACAATTCAATGTCAGAAAGCCAATTCAGAAGCACTATTTTACAGCTACTGGTGGCTCTAGAAAAAACCATAAAGGACTCAAGAGACTTCATGACTGCAGAATTTAGATCTAATCAGGCAGAAATTAAAAATCAATTAAATGAGATGCAATCCAAGCTAGAAGTCCTAACGACGAGGCTTGACGAGGTGGAAGAACGAGTGAGTGACATAGAAGACAAGTTGATGGCAAAGAGGGAAACTGAGGAAAAAAGAGACAGGCAATTAAAAGACCATGAGGATAGATTAAGGGAAATAAATGATAGCCTGAGGAAGAAAAACCTACGTTTAATTGGGGTTCCCGAGGGCGCGGAAAGGGACAGAGGGCCAGAATATGTATTTGAACAAATCCTAGCTGAAAACTTTCCGAATCTGGGAAGGGAAACAGGCATTCAGATCCAGGAAATAGAGAGATCCCCCCCTAAAATCAACAAAAACCGTTCAACACCTCGACATTTAATAGTGAAGCTTGCAAATTCCAAAGATAAGGAGAAGATCCTTAAAGCAGCAAGAGAAAAAAAGTCCCTGACTTTTATGGGGAGGAATATTAGGGTAACAGCAGACCTCTCCACAGAGACCTGGCAGGCCAGAAAGGGCTGGCAGGATATATTCAGGGTCCTAAATGAAAAGAACATGCAACCAAGAATACTTTACCCCGCAAGGCTTTCATTCAAAATGGAAGGAGAGATAAAGAGCTTCCAAGACAGGCAGGAACTGAAAGAATATGTAACCTCCAAACCAGCTCTGCAAGAAATTTTAAGGGGGACTCTTAAAATTCCCCTTTAAGAAGAAGTTCAGTGGAACAATCCACAAAAACAAGGACTGAATAGATATGATGACACTAAACTCATATCTATCAATAGTAACTCTGAATGTGAACGGGCTTAATGACCCCATCAAAAGGCGCAGGGTTTCAGACTGGATAAAAAAGCAGGACCCATCTATTTGCTGTCTACAAGAGACTCATTTTAGACAGAAGGACACCTACAACCTGAAAATAAAAGGTTGGAGAACCATTTACCATTCAAATGGTCCTCAAAAGAAAGCAGGGGTTGCCATCCTTATATCAGATAAATTAAAATTTACCCCGAAGACTATAGTGAGAGATGAAGAGGGACACTATCTCATACTCAAAGGATCTATCCAACAAGAGGACTTAACAATCCTCAATATATATGCCCCGAATGTGGGAGCTGCCAAATATTTAAACCAATTAATAACCAAACTCAAGAAATACCTTGATAATAATACACTTATACTTGGTGACTTCAATCTAGCTCTTTCTACCCTGGATAGGTCTTCTAAGCACAATATCTCCAAAGAAACGAGAGCTTTAAATGATACACTGGACCAGATGGATTTCACAGATATCTACAGAACTTTACATCCAAACTCAACTGAATACACATTCTTCTCAAGTGCACATGGAACTTTCTCCAGAATAGACCACATACTGGGTCACAAATCGGGTCTGAACCGATACCAAAAGATCGGGATAGTCCCCTGTATATTCTCAGACCATAATGCCTTGAAATTAGAACTTAATCACAACAAGAAATATGGAAGGACCACAAACACGTGGAGGTTAAGGACCATCCTGCTAAAAGATGAAAAGGTCAACCAGGAAATTAAGGAAGAATTAAAAAGATTCATGGAAACTAATGAAAATGAAGATACAACCGTTCAAAATCTTTGGGATGCAGCAAAAGCAGTCCTGAGGGGGAAATACATCGCAATACAAGCATACATTCAAAAACTGGAAAGATCTCAAATTCAAAAGCTCACCTTACACATAAAGGAACTAGAGAAAAAGCAACAAATAGACCCCACCCCCAGCAGAAGAAGAGAGTTAATTAAAATTCGAGCAGAACTCAATGATATCGAGACCAAAAGAACTGTGGAACAGATCAACAGAACCAGGAGTTGGTTCTTTGAAAGAATTAATAAGATAGATAAACCATTAGCCAACCTTATTAAAAAGAAGAGAGAGAAGACTCAAATTAATAAAATCATGAATGAGAAAGGGGACATCACTACCAACACCAAGGAAATACAAACGATTTTAAAAACATATTATGAACAGCTGTATGCCAATAAATTAGGAAATCTAGAAGAAATGGACGCATTCCTGGAAAGCCACAAACTACCAAAACTGGAGCAGGAAGAAATAGAAAACCTGAACAGGCCAATAACCAGGGAGGAAATTGAAGCAGTCATCAAAAACCTCCCAAGACACAAGAGTCCAGGGCCAGATGGCTTCCCAGGGGAATTCTATCAAACGTTTAAAGAAGAAATCATACCTATTCTACTAAAGCTGTTTGGAAAGATAGAAAGAGATGGAGTACTTCCAAATTCGTTCTATGAGGCCAGCATCACCTTAATTCCGAAACCAGACAAAGACCCCACCAAAAAGGAGAATTACAGACCAATATCCCTGATGAACATGGATGCAAAAATTCTCAACAAGATACTAGCCAATAGGATCCAACAACACATTAAGAAAATTATTCACCATGACCAAGTAGGATTTATCCCTGGGACACAAGGCTGGTTCAACACTCGTAAAACCATCAATGTGATTCATCATATCAGCAAGAGAAAAACCAAGAACCATATGATACTCTCATTAGATGCAGAGAAAGCATTTGACAAAATACAGCATCCATTCCTGATCAAAACCCTTCAGAGTGTTGGGATAGAGGGAACTTTCCTCGACATCTTAAAAGCCATCTACGAAAAGCCCACAGCAAATATCATTCTCAATGGGGAAGCACTGGGAGCCTTTCCCCTAAGATCAGGAACAAGACAGGGATGTCCACTCTCACCACTGCTGTTCAACATAGTTCTGGAAGTCCTCGCCTCAGCAATCAGACAACAAAAAGACATTAAAGGCATTCAAATTGGCAAAGAAGAAGTCAAACTCTCCCTCTTCGCCGATGACATGATACTCTACATAGAAAACCCAAAAGCCTCCACCCCCAGATTGCTAGAACTCATACAGCAATTTGGTAGCGTGGCAGGATACAAAATCAATGCCCAGAAATCAATGGCATTTCTATACACTAACAATGAGACTGAAGAAAGAGAAATTAAGGAGTCAATCCCATTTACAATTGCACCCAAAAGCATAAGATACCTAGGAATAAACCTAACCAAAGAGGTAAAAGATCTATACCCTAAAAACTATAGAACACTTCTGAAAGAAATTGAGGAAGACACAAAGAGATGGAAAAATATTCCATGCTCATGGATTGGCAGAATTAATATTGTAAAAATGTCAATGTTACCCAGGGCAATTTATACGTTTAATGCAATCCCTATCAAAATACCATGGACTTTCTTCAGAGAGTTAGAACAAATTATTTTAAGATTTGTGTGGAATCAGAAAAGACCCCGAATAGCCAGGGGAATTTTAAAAAAGAAAACCTTAGCTGGGGGCATCACAATGCCAGATTTCAGGTTGTATTACAAAGCTGTGGTCATCAAGACAGTGTGGTACTGGCACAAAAACAGACACATAGATCAATGGAACAGAATAGAGAACCCAGAAGTGGACCCTGAAATGTACGGCCATCTAATATTCGATAAAGGAGGAAAGACTATCCATTGGAAGAAAGACAGTCTCTTCAATAAATGGTGCTGGGAAAATTGGACATCCACATGCAGAAGAATGAAACTGGACCACTCTCTTTCACCATACACAAAGATAAACTCAAAATGGATGAGAGATCTAAATGTGAGACAAGATTCCATCAAAATCCTAGAGGAGAACACAGGCAACACCCTTTTTGAACTTGGCCACAGTAACTTCTTGCAAGATACATCCACGAAGGCAAAAGAAACAAAAGCAAAAATGAACTATTGGGACTTCATCAAGATAAGAAGCTTTTGCACAGCAAAGGATACAGTCAACAAAACTAAAAGACAACCTACAGAATGGGAGAAGATATTTGCAAATGACATATCAGATAAAGGGCTAGTTTCCAAAATCTATAAAGAACTTATTAAACTCAACACCAAAGAAACAAACAATCCAATCATGAAATGGGCAAAAGACATGAAGAGAAATCTCACAGAGGAAGACATGGACATGGCCAACATGCACATGAGAAAATGCTCTGCATCACTTGCCATCAGGGAAATACAAATCAAAACCACAATGAGATACCACCTCACACCAGTGAGAATGGGGAAAATTAACAAGGCAGGAAACAACAAATGTTGGAGAGGATGCGGAGAAAAGGGAACCCTCTTACACTGTTGGTGGGAATGTGAACTGGTGCAGCCACTCTGGAAAACTGTGTGGAGGTTCCTCAAAGAGTTAAAAATAGACCTGCCCTACGACCCAGCAATTGCACTGTTGGGGATTTACCCCAAAGAGTCAGATGCAATGAAACGTCGGGACACCTGCACCCCGATGTTTCTATCAGCAATGGCCACAATAGCCAAACTGTGGAAGGAGCCTCGGTGTCCATCGAAAGATGAATGGATAAAGAAGATGTGGTTTATGTATACAATGGAATATTACTCAGCAATTAGAAACGACAAATACCCACCATTTGCTTCAACGTGGATGGAACTGGAGGGTATTATGCTGAGTGAAATAAGTCAATCGGAGAAGGACAAACAGTGTATGTTCTCATTCATTTGGGGAATATGAATAATAGTGAAAGGGAATATAAAGGAAGGGAAAAGAAATGTTGGGAAATATCAGGAAGGGAGACAGAACATAAAGACTCCTAACTCGGGGAAACGAACTAGGGGTGGTGGAAGGGGAGGAGGGCGGGTGTTGGAGGGGAATGGGTGACGGGCACTGAGGTGGACACTTGACGGGATGAGCACTGGGTGTTTTTCTGTATGTTGGTAAATTAAACACCAATAAAAGTTAATTAAAAAAAAAAAAAAAAGAAATGAAAAGGATAGAATCAAAAAGAATCGAATCGAATCGGAAATAATTGAAACGAAAATACTCAAATCAAAATGAAAATAATCGAATCGAATCGAATCGACCTCTGGAGGTCCCCAAGACCAGCCTTTAAATCGAAGCTAAATCCCACCTCGGGGTCCAAGTCCCTGCTCCACTGTGTCGGGTATACTTGGACACAAGCTCGAGCTTGTAAATAAACCCTCGTGTGTTTGCATCAGTGTCGGCGTCTCGGTGGTTTCTCGGATTTGCAATCTTGGGTACAACAGTCTGAGATAAAAAAAACCAAAAGAAGCTCGGATGCAGGCAGAGTGAACAGAGGGTTCTGAGAGAAGCGGTGGAGCCCCAGGGGTTTGGGGTCTATTCTGTGGAGGCCCCTGCAGACTAGGGTGCGGGATGCTCAGCCCCAGAGCCAGAGGACCCAGCGTCTCCACCCACATCCCACCCATCAGCACCCAGTCTCAGGGAGCAGCACGGCGCCGCCCACTGGAGGCCAGAGGCGCTGATGCCCACCCCGCCTCTGACCCCGCAGGTGCATCTCCCAGGCAGATGTTCACCTGACAATCAGCGCCAAGTACCATCACCAGACCCCGCACAGACCACTTGCTGCCACCAAGTTGTCGGACCACAGAGGCTGCAGAGCTTCAGCTCTGCCAAGAAAGTAGGGTCTAGCTTCCTTTGTACTTTGTGCTTTATTTTCATTTATTTTCTTTGATTCTTTTGTATTAACTGCCTTATTTTAATTGTTATGTATGTACCTCATATATTTCTTATGTTACTTTCATGGTACTTTAATTGTGTTTCTTATTTTGGGATTTAGAATTTTTAACAAGCAGGCCAAAATAGTCTGGTGTTTTTTTCCCCCTGGGAGAGCAGTTATTATTGTTTTTCTTGGTTTTTCTTTTTCTTCCTTTTCTGGAAAACATAAAGAGATGGAGAAATTCACCTCCATAAAGTAACATGAAGTAGTACTCAGAGCCAGGAAGTGCATCAATACGCATATATGATGTCTAACTACAGTTTAAAACAATGATTATAAAGATAGCAGCTGGGCTGGAAAAAGAGCACAGAAGAAAACTAGAAAATCCCTTATTATAGAAATAAAAGAACTAAAATCTAGTCAGGG
>NW_024570792.1:5000-21634 GCF_018345385.1 Vulpes lagopus | reverse complement strand
CACCGACCCTGCACCAGGCAGGGGCAGAGCAGCTCCCCCAAGTGCTAACACCTGAGAATCAGCACAGCAGGCCCCTCCCCCAGAAGACCAGCGAGACGGACCAGTTCCAAGGGAAGTCAAGGGACTTAAACTACACAGAATCGGAAGATACTCCCCTGTGGTTTTTTTTGTTTTTTGTTTTTTTGTTTTTGTTTTTGTTTTTGTTTTGTTTTGTTTTGTTTTGTGCTTTTTTTTTCTCTCTTTCTTCTTGATTTCTGATTGCTTCCCCCACTCCCCCTTTTTTCTTTTTTCTCCTTTCTTTCTTTTTCTTTCTTTTTCTTCTCTTTTTCCCCTATTTTTTTCTTCTTTCTCTTTTTTCTTTTTCTCTTTTCTTTCCTTCTCTCTCTTTTTCTCCTTTTCCCAATACAACTTGTTTTTGGCCACTCTGCACTGAGCAAAATGACTAGAAGGAAAACCCCTCAAAAAAAAGAATCAGAAACAGCCCACTCTCCCACAGAGTTACAAAATATGGATTACAATTCAATGTCAGAAAGCCAATTCAGAAGCACTATTTTACAGCTACTGGTGGCTCTAGAAAAAACCATAAAGGACTCAAGAGACTTCATGACTGCAGAATTTAAATCTAATCAGGCAGAAATTAAAAATCAATTAAATGAGATGCAATCCAAGCTAGAAGTCCTAACGACGAGGCTTGACGAGGTGGAAGAACGAGTGAGTGACATAGAAGACAAGTTGATGGCAAAGAGGGAAACTGAGGAAAAAAGAGACAGGCAATTAAAAGACCATGAGGATAGATTAAGGGAAATAAATGATAGCCTGAGGAAGAAAAACCTACGTTTAATTGGGGTTCCCGAGGGCGCCGAAAGCGACAGAGGGCCAGAATATGTATTTGAACAAATCCTAGCTGAAAACTTTCCGAATCTGGGAAGGGAAACAGGCATTCAGATCCAGGAAATAGAGAGATCCCCCCCTAAAATCAACAAAAACCGTTCAACACCTCGACATTTAATAGTGAAGCTTGCAAATTCCAAAGATAAGGAGAAGATCCTTAAAGCAGCAAGAGAAAAAAAGTCCCTGACTTTCATGGGGAGGAATATTAGGGTAACAGCAGACCTCTCCACAGAGACCTGGCAGGCCAGAAAGGGCTGGCAGGATATATTCAGGGTCCTAAATGAAAAGAACATGCAACCAAGAATACTTTACCCCGCAAGGCTTTCATTCAAAATGGAAGGAGAGATAAAGAGCTTCCAAGACAGGCAGCAACTGAAAGAATATGTAACCTCCAAACCAGCTCTGCAAGAAATTTTAAGGGGGACTCTTAAAATTCCCCTTTAAGAAGAAGTTCAGTGGAATAATCCACAAAAACAAGGACTGAATAGATATGATGACACTAAACTCATATCTATCAGTAGTAACTCTGAATGTGAACGGGCTTAATGACCCCATCAAAAGGCGCAGGGTTTCAGACTGGATAAAAAAGCAGGACCCATCTATTTGCTGTCTACAAGAGACTCATTTTAGACAGAAGGACACCTACAACCTGAAAATAAAAGGTTGGAGAACCATTTACCATTCAAATGGTCCTCAAAAGAAAGCAGGGGTTGCCATCCTTATATCAGATAAATTAAAATTTACCCCGAAAACTATAGTGAGAGATGAAGAGGGACACTATCTCATACTCAAAGGATCTATCCAACAAGAGGACTTAACACTCCTCAATATATATGCCCCGAATGTGGGAGCTGCCAAATATTTAAACCAATTAATAACCAAACTCAAGAAATACCTTGATAATAATACACTTATACTTGGTGACTTCAATCTAGCTCTTTCTACCCTGGATAGGTCTTCTAAGCACAATATCTCCAAAGAAACGAGAGCTTTAAATGATACACTGGACCAGATGGATTTCACAGATATCTACAGAACTTTACATCCAAACTCAACTGAATACACATTCTTCTCAAGTGCACATGGAACTTTCTCCAGAATAGACCACATACTGGGTCACAAATCGGGTCTGAACCGATACCAAAAGATCGGGATAGTCCCCTGTATATTCTCAGACCATAATGCCTTGAAATTAGAACTTAATCACAACAAGAAATATGGAAGGACCACAAACACGTGGAGGTTAAGGACCATCCTGCTAAAAGATGAAAAGGTCAACCAGGAAATTAAGGAAGAATTAAAAAGATTCATGGAAACTAATGAAAATGAAGATACAACCGTTCAAAATCTTTGGGATGCAGCAAAAGCAGTCCTGAGGGGGAAATACATCGCAATACAAGCATACATTCAAAAACTGGAAAGATCTCAAATTCAAAAGCTCACCTTACACATAAAGGAACTAGAGAAAAAGCAACAAATAGACCCCACCCCCAGCAGAAGAAGAGAGTTAATTAAAATTCGAGCAGAACTCAATGATATCGAGACCAAAAGAACTGTGGAACAGATCAACAGAACCAGGAGTTGGTTCTTTGAAAGAATTAATAAGATAGATAAACCATTAGCCAACCTTATTAAAAAGAAGAGAGAGAAGACTCAAATTAATAAAATCATGAATGAGAAAGGGGACATCACTACCAACACCAAGGAAATACAAACGATTTTAAAAACATATTATGAACAGCTGTACGCCAATAAATTAGGAAATCTAGAAGAAATGGACGCATTCCTGGAAAGCCACAAACTACCAAAACTGGAGCAGGAAGAAATAGAAAACCTGAACAGGCCAATAACCAGGGAGGAAATTGAAGCAGTCATCAAAAACCTCCCAAGACACAAGAGTCCAGGGCCAGATGGCTTCCCAGGGGAATTCTATCAAACGTTTAAAGAAGAAATCATACCTATTCTACTAAAGCTGTTTGGAAAGATAGAAAGAGATGGAGTACTTCCAAATTCGTTCTATGAGGCCAGCATCACCTTAATTCCGAAACCAGACAAAGACCCCACCAAAAAGGAGAATTACAGACCAATATCCCTGATGAACATGGATGCAAAAATTCTCAACAAGATACTAGCCAATAGGATCCAACAACACATTAAGAAAATTATTCACCATGACCAAGTAGGATTTATCCCTGGGACACAAGGCTGGTTCAACACTCGTAAAACCATCAATGTGATTCATCATATCAGCAAGAGAAAAACCAAGAACCATATGATACTCTCATTAGATGCAGAGAAAGCATTTGACAAAATACAGCATCCATTCCTGATCAAAACCCTTCAGAGTGTTGGGATAGAGGGAACTTTCCTCGACATCTTAAAAGCCATCTACGAAAAGCCCACAGCAAATATCATTCTCAATGGGGAAGCACTGGGAGCCTTTCCCCTAAGATCAGGAACAAGACAGGGATGTCCACTCTCACCACTGCTGTTCAACATAGTTCTGGAAGTCCTCGCCTCAGCAATCAGACAACAAAAAGACATTAAAGGCATTCAAATTGGCAAAGAAGAAGTCAAACTCTCCCTCTTCGCCGATGACATGATACTCTACATAGAAAACCCAAAAGCCTCCACCCCCAGATTGCTAGAACTCATACAGCAATTTGGTAGCGTGGCAGGATACAAAATCAATGCCCAGAAATCAATGGCATTTCTATACACTAACAATGAGACTGAAGAAAGAGAAATTAAGGAGTCAATCCCATTTACAATTGCACCCAAAAGCATAAGATACCTAGGAATAAACCTAACCAAAGAGGTAAAAGATCTATACCCTAAAAACTATAGAACACTTCTGAAAGAAATTGAGGAAGACACAAAGAGATGGAAAAATATTCCATGCTCATGGATTGGCAGAATTAATATTGTAAAAATGTCAATGTTACCCAGAGCAATTTATACGTTTAATGCAATCCCTATCAAAATACCATGGACTTTCTTCAGAGAGTTAGAACAAATTATTTTAAGATTTGTGTGGAATCAGAAAAGACCCCGAATAGCCAGGGGAATTTTAAAAAAGAAAACCTTAGCTGGGGGCATCACAATGCCAGATTTCAGGTTGTATTACAAAGCTGTGGTCATCAAGACAGTGTGGTACTGGCACAAAAACAGACACATAGATCAATGGAACAGAATAGAGAACCCAGAAGTGGACCCTGAAATGTACGGCCATCTAATATTCGATAAAGGAGGAAAGACTATCCATTGGAAGAAAGACAGTCTCTTCAATAAATGGTGCTGGGAAAATTGGACATCCACATGCAGAAGAATGAAACTGGACCACTCTCTTTCACCATACACAAAGATAAACTCAAAATGGATGAGAGATCTAAATGTGAGACAAGATTCCATCAAAATCCTAGAGGAGAACACAGGCAACACCCTTTTTGAACTTGGCCACAGTAACTTCTTGCAAGATACATCCACGAAGGCAAAAGAAACAAAAGCAAAAATGAACTATTGGGACTTCATCAAGATAAGAAGCTTTTGCACAGCAAAGGATACAGTCAACAAAACTAAAAGACAACCTACAGAATGGGAGAAGATATTTGCAAATGACATATCAGATAAAGGGCTAGTTTCCAAAATCTATAAAGAACTTATTAAACTCAACACCAAAGAAACAAACAATCCAATCATGAAATGGGCAAAAGACATGAAGAGAAATCTCACAGAGGAAGACATGGACATGGCCAACATGCACATGAGAAAATGCTCTGCATCACTTGCCATCAGGGAAATACAAATCAAAACCACAATGAGATACCACCTCACACCAGTGAGAATGGGGAAAATTAACAAGGCAGGAAACAACAAATGTTGGAGAGGATGCGGAGAAAAGGGAACCCTCTTACACTGTTGGTGGGAATGTGAACTGGTGCAGCCACTCTGGAAAACTGTGTGGAGGTTCCTCAAAGAGTTAAAAATAGACCTGCCCTACGACCCAGCAATTGCACTGTTGGGGATTTACCCCAAAGATTCAGATGCAATGAAACGTCGGGACACCTGCACCCCGATGTTTCTATCAGCAATGGCCACAATAGCCAAACTGTGGAAGGAGCCTCGGTGTCCATCGAAAGATGAATGGATAAAGAAGATGTGGTTTATGTATACAATGGAATATTACTCAGCAATTAGAAACGACAAATACCCACCATTTGCTTCAACGTGGATGGAACTGGAGGGTATTATGCTGAGTGAAATAAGTCAATCGGAGAAGGACAAACAGTGTATGTTCTCATTCATTTGGGGAATATGAATAATAGTGAAAGGGAATATAAAGGAAGGGAAAAGAAATGTTGGGAAATATCAGGAAGGGAGACAGAACATAAAGACTCCTAACTCGGGGAAACGAACTAGGGGTGGTGGAAGGGGAGGAGGGCGGGTGGTGGAGGGGAATGGGTGACGGGCACTGAGGTGGACACTTGACGGGATGAGCACTGGGTGTTTTTCTGTATGTTGGTAAATTAAACACCAATAAAAGTTAATTAAAAAAAAAAATAAAATAAATTAATTCCATTACCATATAATGAGGAAGAACTGTATTATATACTAAAATTTCTTTCTATCGTCCTTCTTTTATTATATTTATTTATTTTTTTTAAAATTTTTTATTTATTTATTTATGATAGTCACAGAGAGAGAGAGGCAGAGACTCAGGCAGAGGGAGAAGCAGGCTCCATGCACTCGGAGCCTGACGTGGGACTCGATCCCGGGTCTCCAGGATCGCGCCCTGGGCCAAAGGCAGGCGCCAAACCGCTGCGCCACCCAGGGATCCCTCTTTTATTATATTTAAAGGTAAAAGATCTTCACAGTTGAGATGTACTTTATAGTACATATTTATATCATTTTAGTAATTCAGATATTTGGCATTTTGGGGGGGGTCCTCTTAACATAAATTGACATCTTAATTTCTAAATATTTGATTGAGTTAACCCCAATAAAGTTCATCTTTATTAGACCTAATACTTTTAGCCTAATATTTACATTTATGCAATATTGATGGTATTAAGATCTTCAATATATTTATAGTACATTCACTTTGGGTTTGTATTCTGTGTTACTTGTTTTTTTTCTTCTTTTTACCTACTGCCTTTCTCTTGTTAAATTTTTTCTTATTATTTTATTTTATTTTATTTTATTTATTTTATTTTATTTATTTTATTTTATTTTATTTTATTATTTTATTTTATTTTATTTTATTTTTTATTTTATTTTATTTTATTTTATTTTATTTTATTTTATTTTATTTTATTTTATTTTATTTTATTTTATTTTATTTTATTTTATGATAGTCACACAGAGAAAGAGAGAGAGAGAGAGAGGCAGAGACATAGGCAGAGGGAGAAGCAGGCTCCATGCACCGGGAGCCCAACGTGGGATTCGATCCCGAGTCTCCAGGATCACGCCCTGGGCCAAAAGCAGGTGCTAAACCACTGCGCCACCCAGGGATCCCCTTTCTCTTGTTAAATCACATTTTTTTCTCTTTAGCTCTCCTTCTATTTGTAATATTTACCCGTCAACATCTGTGTAATATTTATGTGTTGAATACATAGAATGCTGCATGTCAAGGAGCCAAAAGGTCACTTGATTCATGTTTAATTAAAACTATGAGCACATCAAGAACACCTTCTTTCATTTTTTTTTTAAAGACTTTTTATTTATGTGAGGTGCCGGAAGAGGTTGTGTGAAAAGCATGTGGAAGCGACAGGACTCTACTTCGTGTATCTGAGTTCAATGCAGAGATTGCACACGTCCTTCTTCAATGAGAGTGTAGCTCGGTCCTAGCTCCCATCAGTAAGTGTCTAGCACACGTCGGCCTGCACAGCTCACACACGTCTGAGAGTTGAGCTCATGACCTGTCCCTCCCGCATCCTGACTGCCTGTACGGTTCGCTTCCACAGCATTTCGTTCGGTTATTTTCATGTCGATTTGATCATTTTGGTTTCGATTCGATTATTTTCATTTGGATTGATTATTTTCTATTTGATTTGATCATTTTCTATTCGATTCGATTATTTTAGTTTCTATTTGATTACTTTCTATTCAATTCCATGATTTTCATGTTGATGTGATTATTTTGGTTTTGTTTCGATTATTTTGGTTTCAATTGATTATTTTCGATTCGATTTGATTATTTTTGTTTCGATTTGATTATTTTCGATTCGATTCGATTTTAGTTTCGATTTGATTATTTTCATATCGATTCGATTATTTTCGATTCCATTTAATTATTTTCGCTTCTACTTAATTTTTTTCATTTCGATTCGATTATTTTCTATTCGATTTGATTTTTTTCGATTCGATTCGATTATTTTAGTTTCGATTTGATTATTTTGGTTTCGATTCCATTATTTCCGATTCGATTTGATTATTTTCGATACGATTCAGTTATTTTCATTTCGATTTAATTATTTTGGTTTCGATTAGATGATTTTCGCTTCTACTTGATTTTTTTCATTTCAATTCGATTATTTTCTATTTGATTTGATTTTTTTCGATTCGATTCAATTCGTTTCTTTTCGATTCAAATTTTTTTCATTCGATTCGATTATTTTCGTTTTGATGTGATTATTTTCGATTCGATTCGATTATTTTCATTTTGATTGATTATTTTGGTTTCGATTCGATTATTTTCGTTTTGATGCAATTTTTTTCGTTTCGATTCGCTTATTTTCGTTTCGATTATGTTTTTATTCGATTCGATTATCTTCATTTTGATTCGATTATTTTCGTTTCGATTCAATTCCATTCCATTCGATATTTATCGATTCGATGCGATTTGATTTTCTTCAATTCGATTCGATTCCATTCCATTTTTTTCATTTCGATTTGATTATTTTTCTTTTGATTATATTCTTTTTATTCCATTCGATTATTTTCGTTTCCATTCGATTATTTTCATTTTGATTGGATTATTTTTGTTTCAACTCAATTATTTTCGTTTCAACTCGATTATTTTCGATTCGATTCGATTATTTTCGTTTCAATTCGAATTTTTAAATCGATTCGTTTATTTTCATTTCGATTTGATTATTTACGTTTCGATTCAATTATTTTCGTTTCGATTCGGATATTTTCGTTTTGATTCAATTATTTTCGATTCGATTCGATTATTTTCATTTCAATTCGATTATTTTAGTTTCGATTTATTTTCGATTCGATTCAATTATTTTCATGTTGATTTGATTATTTTGGTTTCGATTCGAATATTTTCGTTTCGATTCGATTATTTTGTATTCAATTTGATTCTTTTCAATTCGATTTGATTATTTTAGTTTCGATTTGATTATTTTCGATTCGATTATTTTCATGTCCATTTGATTATTTTGGTTTCGATTCGATTATTTTCGTTTTGATTGATTACTTTCGTTTCGATTTGATTATTTTCGATTCTATTTGATTTTTTTCGATTCGATTCAATTCGTTTCTTTTCGATTCGAATTTTTTCGATTTGATTCGATTACTTTCAGTTAGATTTGTTTATTTTTGATTCGATTCAATTATTTTCGATTCGATTTGATTTTTCTCATTTCAATTTGATTATTTTCAATTCGGTTTGATTATTTCGATTCGATTTGATATTATTTGATTCAATTCAATTTGTTTCTTTTCGATTCGATTATTTTCGTTTCGATTCGATTATTTTCATTTCTATTTGTTTATTCTCGATTCGATTCGATTAATTTCGATTCAATTTGATTATTTTCGATTCGATTTGATTTTTTTCGCTTCTACATGATTTTTTCGTTTCGATTCATTTATTTTCATTTCGATTCGATTATTATTGTTTCGATTCGTATATTTTCGTTTCGATTCTATTTTTTCAATTCGATTCAATTCGATTTTTTTCGATTTGATGCTATTTGATTCGATTTTTTTCTTTTCGATTCGATTATTTTCGTTTTGATTCGATTTTTTTCGTTTGGATTCGATTATTTTCATTTCGATTCGATTATTATCGTTTCGATTCGACTTTCTCGTTTCGATCGATTATTTTCATTTCTATTAGATTATTTTCGTTTCGATTCGAGTATTTTCGATTCGATTCAATTATTTTCGTTTCGATTTGATTATTTTTGATTCTATTCGATTATTTTCGTTTCTATTTGATTATTTTCGATTCGATTTGATTATTTTTGATACGATTTGATTATTTTCAATTAGTTTCGATTTTTTCACTTCTTGATTTTTTTCATTTCGATTCATTTATTTTCGTTTCGATTGATTATTTTCATTTCGATTTGTTTATTTTCTATTCTATTTGATTTTTTCGAATCGATTCAATTCGTTTCTTTTCAATTCGAATTTTTTCGATTCGATTCGATTATTTTCATTTCGATTTGTGTATTTTTGATTCGATTCGATTATTTTCGAAATTTTTTTAAATTTTTTTAAATTTATTTATGATAGTCACAGAGAGATAGAGAGAGAGGCAGAGACACAGGCAGAGGGAGAAGCAGGCTCCATGTAGGGAGCCTGAGGTGGGACTTGATCCTGGGTCTCCAGAATTACACCCTGTGCCGAAAGCGGTGCTAAACCACTGAGCCACCCTAGCTGCCCCAAAACTTGAAGTTTTATCTTGGAAAAATGATTATTCTGTTACATAAAAAAGGATGGAATTACATTTTAAAGAGATTAATGTTTTAGTATACAGGGCATGAAATCTGTTATTACACACTCTTTATTAAAATACCACTTTCAAAAGTAAACAATATGACATATAAAACCACAAATTACTATATGTCCTGGATGACATTAAATGTATATCATTTTATCAAGGCAAACAACTATGTAAAAAGAAATGAGGAGTTAGCCTTAAAAGACAGGGAGAACCAGAAGCCCATGGCTTTAAGTCTAATTCTAAGTAAAGGAGATAGGTAGAAAGGTTGGTTGAAAGTATCCTAGATTGTTGTACAAGTTGAGAAAGGTTCAATAGGGCCACCCGGAGCCTGTTACCCAAAGCCAGCCATCAGAGCATTAGATCTTCCAGAATGGGCATGCCTTAATATTATTAAGGACTGCACTTAGTCATTGAGTGAACGCTACCTATACTTTCCATATTCATAGGACTGGGATGTGCATTCTTACGGACACTGAAATATATTTCTTATGTTTCTTTGAGATATGATACCATGTGTTACAAAAACAGAACTCATAGGTTTTAGATGATCTTAATTCTACATTGCTAAGTTTGTCACCTAAGAGAGAACAGTTTCTTTATAAAAGGTTTAAACCAGATATTATCTAAGACATTCATGAATTATACAATATGTAACTTCCATGCTCAGTTAAGAGGACAATCCCTGGTCAAAGAAAAATTAAACTTGGATGTTTTCATTTAGAATCATTCTTTTAAATGTTTGTGTTTTCTAGTAGATGCTCTAGGATGGCAGTTTATCATCACCCTTTCCAGATTTCCTTTTTCCCCTTCTCTTGCTCTACTGTAGAGATTATAGATAGTAATGCTATCAGTCTTTTGCATGTAGAAAAGCTACATGATATAGTTCTGGAAAATTAAGTATAAAGGTATATTTTTTGAGAGAGTTAGGACTTGTTTTCTTTTCCAATAAAAAGTAAAAGAGGTGCCTGAGCACCATTCCTTCCTCTTGCTATATGCCTTGATATCTCAAGCTTTCTCAAATTCTAATTGCTAACTTGTAACCATGACACAAGTATGTTAACAAAAGTCACCATGCAAAAGATAGTATATTGAAAGAGCACTCAGAAGCCTGATAGACACATCCAAATATTTTGCATTCATAGTATCAAATATTTCCTCCTAACTGCATGAATTCCATCACTGAATTGATTTATCTGCTCTTGCCATAACCACTTGAAATTTTTGCAATGTTTCTTAATTGTTATGAACACATCCTAAATTACCTTTATGGTGTCTCATTCCTTTGGTACATAAATACATGTATTTTGAGTACGTGGCCAGCCAGTGTGATACACGAAAACGTGCTAGGGTATTAAATGATAACAAAGAATTAATGTTCGTAGTTTTACAGAGCTTTCTGGAGAATCAGTATCTTACTTCTAAAACAGTTTTTAAAGGAGGCATCATTAAAAAAAAAAAAAAACCTTCATCTCCCACTAGGATGGCACTTATAAACTCTGCATTTATTAAGCTTATCCTAGAACCAATAAATATTTATCAGATTTTTCAGTCTTCTATATTTAAAATAGTTTACTGTTTGGGTTGAGTATGTTGAGTCAGAAATACATTTTTGAGGGGATTGGAAATGGAAGCAAAAAAAAAAAATCCAGAAGTTGTAGGTGTTATGTTGGAAGTGTTTTATTACTGATAAAAAAGACTTATTTTATTTTAACTCCAATTTAGGATATTTTTATTTGAAAGTTTTAAGACTAACAAAGGACCAATTTACACCATCTGCTTCAATTTCACTCTGATGCAGATTTTCTCTCCATTTTTTTTTTCTCTTTAAATAGACATTCTCTTTGGCACCTTGTACTTTAGTACATGTCTTTGGGTAAAAAAAATGGGTTTTTTTTCTGACTTCCTGTCAAACCAATATTTATTCACAAATATCTGTTTTGAAAAAAAAAATATCTGTTTTGTTGCTTTCTCACATAAAACCATATAGCACTTTTCCCATGTGAAAAGTTGGCTAGTTGGTGATAGTGTGAGGTGCCAGCTGGAGCTTTTACAGTTTTTTGTATGCCAGCTGCTTTCATGATGGACAAATTATTCCCTGCCTTTAGTTTTACTTTTTTTTAAGTGGAAATGAATTCCTTTTGCTCTAATTATGACAGGAGAGGTTACTGCCTACTATATTCTACATGTACACATTTCAATTGCTCAGTTAACAACAATAGCATTGCTTTTTATCTATTATGCTGGTGAACTGTTCTTGAAACATAGGTCAGGCAAACATTAACAATGCATTACTTTGTAAGATAACTTTCAAATATCTTAGAAGAGTTCATTGGAAGTTTCTGTTAAGATGGCACATATAAAGAAGACACAAACATGGGATAGTTGCTGGAAGGGCAGACTAAATTATTCTATCCAAATAGTTGCAGTAAGGATTGACCAGGATATTTTACTCACAAGGTATATTTTGTGTGGCATACTGCTGTGTTACTCTAACTTTTTTGCCTGTCCTTGCTTTTCTTTTAGGAATATTAGTCTCAGAACTGCCTATCCTGACTCAGCTTTGGAGCTATTTCACAATGAATGGGAATATCATAAATTTATTTTTCTAAATTATTTGACTATATTTCTGAAAGAAAGCTTGAAATATGAGTGGTAACCCAGAAGAATCCCAGTATACTGAAAATGTACTAAGCTTTCTTGGTTATCTATAAGACTTTCATTTAGGGGAGAAGAATGCCTCTCTATATGTCATTCTCCTCATAGATCATGTCTCAGCCTACAGGACACTTGGAGCACAAACTAATTTTAGCACTGATTAAATAGAAAACTCAGTATTAAAACTCACCATAAAAATGCCTATTACCTAAAAGAGGCTTTAGAATGTATCTATTAACAATAACATTTCTATTCACTTGCAAATAGAACTAAGGGGGAAAAAAAGCTAAGTCAGATTATATATTTTTAAGCCTAAGAGCTTAAAAATAAAGATATTGCTGAGTAGCAAATGGATGTTTCTACAATTTTGTATGGAATCAGAAGGACGCAAAAAAAAGACAGTAATGTCTACCTTTGCTTTTTTTTTTTTTCTACCTTTGTTTAAATGTGATTATCAAATATCCCTTTTCTTAAAATAATCCTACCTAAGTGAGGTTAAAAAGAAATTGAGGAACACTTCTTTTTTTCCCACAAAAGTTTGTATTTTAGCCAAAGAATTTACTAAAGAATTTATTCACATAAAACTCATTGATTCATTCATTCACTCAAAATTATTGCTAAGTAATCTACCATGCACATGAGCTATGTATGTGTCACCAAATCAGTTTTATTCAAATTTTGACTGTTTCTTTTCTTTTCTTTTCTTTTCTTTTCTTTTCTTTTCTTTTCTTTTCTTTTCTTTTCATATTTATTCAAGAGAGATCAAGCAAGAGAAAGCATGAAAGGAGGCTGGGGGAAGGGAGGAGTAGATTTTCCACTGAGCAGTCAGCCCAGCTCAGGGCTCAATCTCAAGGCCCATGAGATCATTATTTGAGCCAAAGGCAGACCCTTAACTGACTAAGCCACCCAGGCACCCCAGGTTTTCAGTTTCTTAATTGGGCTAATGCAAAAATTGGATGACCATTTATGAAGCTATTTTGTGTGTGTGTGGGTGGGGGGGATACTGTAGATCTTAGTTTATCTTAATGTTTACTTCAGATAATGAAGTTAACAGTTGAGAAATTAAATGGGAAAGGAAAGTTATACCTAATGATAGTTTCTTTCTTTAGAGATCTTAAAATGTGGGACTTTATGTTTTAAATTATACAAGATCTAGATATATGACAAAAAAATTGTTTAGATTTATTGTGCTATGAAGGAAAATATGTACTGTGACTGATAGATGCAATGCAAATTTATGATTGGTTAAATTATTTATTTCTTACATATATACACATATGTGTCTGTGTGCATGTGTAATATAACCATACTTTCAAATTACTTGGAATTTAATAATGAGTTTATGAAATTTCCTACTTGAACTGATTAGGGACATACTACTGAGTATGTTTTAAAAATTGTTATCTAAGTACACATGGAAAAATATCTATGTCCCTAACTAGAGATTTAGATCCCATGTACATTCATTATTTTGCCTTCATTTACGTTTGCAAATATCAGTTGCATTAAAAATCCAGGCTTTAAGTATTATTAAATCAGCTAAACAAGTTAATATTTAAATTCCTGCTGTCAACTATACAACTGCAAATGTAATCCTGGATGTTGAAGCTTTTAATAAATTGCAGAATGAATATTTATTCCTTTTTTCCCAAAAACTTCTAGTTAGTTAACATATAGTGTAATATTGCTTTCAGGAGTAGAATTTAGTGATTCATCTCTTACATATAACACCCAGTGCTCAAAACAACAAATGACGTCCTTAAAACTCATCATCCATTTAACCCATTCCCCACCCGCCTCTTTCCATTAACCTTCAGGTTATTCTCTATTCATTAAGTCCTCTTACAGTTTATTTCCGTCCTTTTTTGTTCCTTTCCCTACATTCACCTGCTTTGTTTCTTAAATTCCACATATGAATGAAACCATAGTATTTTTCTTTCTCCATGTATGTAATATATGGAAATATTATATTATGTACATGGAATATATATTCTATATATATATATTTATATGTATATACATAGATCACCACTTTACTCATCAGTCAATGGACATTTGGGCTTCTTTCATAATTTAGCTATTGTTGATAATGCTGCTATAATCATCAGGGTCCATGTGCCTCTTTGAGTCAGTATTTTTATATCCTTTGGGTAAATACCCAGCAGCACAACTGCTGAGTCATAGGGTCGTTCTATTTTTAACTTTTTAAGGAAACTCCCTACTGTTTTCAACAGTAGCTGTACCAGTTTGCATTCCCACCAAGAGTGCACAAGGGTTCCTTTTTCTCCATATCCTCACCACACCTATTGTTTCTTGTGTTGTTGATTTTTGCCATTCTGACAGGTGTGATATGATTGCTCACTGTGGTTTTGATTTGTATGTTCCTCACGGTCAGTGATGTTGAGCATCTTTTCATGTGTCTGTTAGCCATTTGGATTTCTTTGGAGAAATGTCTATTCACGTCTTCTCATTTTTTTTTAATCATATTTTATTTCTTTATTCATGAGAGGCAGAGACATGGGCAGAGGGAGAAGCAGAGTCCCCATGGGGAGCCTGATGTGAGACTCGATCCCAGGACCTCATGATCATGTCCTGAGCCAAAGGCAGATGCTCAACCACTGAGCAAGCCACCCAGGCATCTCTTCTGCCAATTTTTAAACTGATTATTCATTTTTGGGGTGTGAATTTTTATAAGTTGATATATTTTGGATCCTAATCCTGTATCAGATATGTCATTTGCAAGTATTTTCCCATTCTGTAGGCTTTTAGTTTTGTTGATGGTTTCCTTCACTCTGCAAATGCTTTTTATTTTAATGAAGTCCCAATAGTTTATTTTTTATTTTGTTTCTCTTGCCTCAGGAGACATAGCTAGAAATAAGTTGCTATGGTCTATGTCAAAGAGATTACTGTCTGTATTCTCTTCTAGGATTTTTATGGTTTCAGGTTTCACATTTAAGACTTTAATCCATTTTGAGTTTATTTATTATATGGTGTAAGAAAGTGTCCAGTTTCATTTTTTTTAAGATTTACTTATTTATTTTAGGTGTAGGAGGGTAGGGGGCAGAGAGAGAGGGAGAGAAAGACTCTCCAGCAGACTCCCTGCTGAAAGAGAAGCCCAACACAAGGCTTGATCCCAGGACCCTGAGATCATGACATGAGCCAAAATCAAAAGTCCAACGCGCCCAACCAGTTGAGCCACCCCACCAATGTCCCTCCAGTTGCATTCGTTTGGATGTCACTGTTCATCTTTTCCCAACACCAGTTGTTGAAGAGACTATTTTTCCTATTGGATGTTCTTTCCTACTTGGTCGAAGATTAATAGATCATATAGTTGTGGGTTTATTTCTGGGTTTTCTATTTTGTTCTATTGATCCCTGTATCTATTTTTGTGCCAGTACCATATTGTTTTGATCGTGCAACCCGGGTTGCCCTGTAGTTGGTATATTTAAATAAAACTTTTTCTGAGGCTTTCACATCTGCATATAATGAAAATTTCAGAATTTTGTTTTCTGTGATATTGCATTAACTATACATTTCATATATTTTTCTGAAAAACTACCATTATTTTTTTCATTTACCAGATATATATATATATTAAACATTTGTCTGTTTAAAATTGTGGTCATGGGGATCCCCTGGGTGGTCAGCAGTTTGCACTGCCATCGGCCCAAGAAACACGATCCTGGAGTACCCGGGAATCGAAGTCACGTCAGGATCCCTGCATGGAGCCTGCTTCTCCCTATGCCTGTCTCTCTCTCTCTCTTCTTCTCTCTCTCTCTCTCTCTTCCATGAATAATAATAAATAAAAATCTAAAAATAAAATAAAATTATAAAATAAATAAAATAAATAAATTAAAATAAAATAAAATTAAATAAAAAATTGTGGTTTCATACAACAAGGAAACAGAATTAAAGTTCCTGCTTTTCATTAAGTTCATGTTATATTGCTCCTTTCAATTATGAGCCTATTTAATTTTGTCTATATTTTTATTCTAGTTCTGAATGATGTCCTGTGTGTTTTACATATATAGTGTGTGTGTGTGTGTGTGTGTGTGCATGTTTTAAATGTTCTACATCTCGTTCCAACCTTGGCATGAAATTAAAATGTTTTGGGGGATGTCTGGGTGGCTCAGCAGTTGAGAGGTCTGATTCAGCTCAGGAGTGTGATTCCAGGATCTGGGATCGAGTCCCACATCAGGCCCCCTGGGGTGAGCCTGCTCTCCTCTCCTATGTTTCTACCTCTCTCTCTGTGTCTCTCATGAATAAATAAATAAAATCTAAATAAAATAAAATAAAATAAAAAATTGTGGTCATACAACAAGGAACAGAATAAAGTTCCTGCTTTCATTAAGTTCATGTTATATGCTCCTTTCAATTTATGAGCCTATTTATTTTGTCTATATTT
>NW_024570791.1:0-24197 GCF_018345385.1 Vulpes lagopus | reverse complement strand
AACTAGCTGCGTTCCTCGGGCACTGAGAACGTAACAGTGTTCTAAGCCAGGAGGTACCCAGAATACCACTCCACTGCAGCTGGAGACACCCTCCAGGTCTGCTTATTCCACTTGCGTCTCACAAGCCTCTGACAAACGGCTGTGGTGCAGATGTTGGAAACTCTTTCTGCAGGCAGTGTGCAACTGTGAGGGACTGAGGGTGAGCTCAACTCTCCGAAGTAAGTTGCTTTCGGACAAGGCGTTCAGCTAGCTTCTCTCGTATGGCACTTAGGATGTCGCACCTGGCTCACACAGGAAATACTAGGAAATCGCTGGGTTGAGCTTGGATGCACTAGTCTTGTGGGCCGGGACTTTCCACTTACCTCTCACAACACTTCAGGCACGCATCGGGGCTAGGCCTGTTAGGAGCGCGGTGTACGTGCAGGCAGGATGTGGGAGGGACAGTCCATAAGCCCAACTCTCGGAAGTGTGTATGCTTTGCAGGCAGATGTCTGCTAGACACTTTGATGGGAGCTAGGACCGAGCTACACTCTCATTGAACAAGGACGTTTGCAATGTCTGCATTGAGATCAGATACACTTGAGGAGAATCCTGTCACTTCCACATGCTCTTCACACAACCTCTTCCGGCACCTAACATAAGGATGCTGGGACCTACGTCTACGGGCAGTCAGAATGCGGGAGGGTCCTGCCCTGAACTCAGCTCGCACAAGGAAGCACGCCTACAAGCCAGCTTTCAACTAGCTGCGTTCCTCGGGCACTGAGAACGTAACAGTGTTCTAAGCCAGGAGGTACCCAGAATACCACTCCACTGCAGCTGGAGACACCCTCCAGGTCTGCTTATTCCACTTGCGTCTCACAAGCCTCTGACAAACGGCTGTGGTGCAGATGTTGGAAACTCTTTCTGCAGGCAGTGTGCAACTGTGAGGGACTGAGGGTGAGCTCAACTCTCCGAAGTAAGTTGCTTTCGGACAAGGCGTTCAGCTAGCTTCTCTCGTATGGCACTTAGGATGTCGCACCTGGCTCACACAGGAAATACTAGGAAATCGCTGGGTTGAGCTTGGATGCACTAGTCTTGTGGGCCGGGACTTTCCACTTACCTCTCACAACACTTCAGGCACGCATCGGGGCTAGGCCTGTTAGGAGCGCGGTGTACGTGCAGGCAGGATGTGGGAGGGACAGTCCATAAGCCCAACTCTCGGAAGTGTGTATGCTTTGCAGGCAGATGTCTGCTAGACACTTTGATGGGAGCTAGGACCGAGCTACACTCTCATTGAACAAGGACGTTTGCAATGTCTGCATTGAGATCAGATACACCTGAGGAGAATCCTGTCACTTCCACATGCTCTTCACACAACCTCTTCCGGCACCTAACATAAGGATGCTGGGACCTACGTCTACGGGCAGTCAGAATGCGGGAGGGTCCTGCCCTGAACTCAGCTCGCACAAGGAAGCACGCCTACAAGCCAGCTTTCAACTAGCTGCGTTCCTCGGGCACTGAGAACGTAACAGTGTTCTAAGCCAGGAGGTACCCAGAATACCACTCCACTGCAGCTGGAGACACCCTCCAGGTCTGCTTATTCCACTTGCGTCTCACAAGCCTCTGACAAACGGCTGTGGTGCAGATGTTGGAAACTCTTTCTGCAGGCAGTGTGCAACTGTGAGGGACTGAGGGTGAGCTCAACTCTCCGAAGTAAGTTGCTTTCGGACAAGGCGTTCAGCTAGCTTCTCTCGTATGGCACTTAGGATGTCGCACCTGGCTCACACAGGAAATACTAGGAAATCGCTGGGTTGAGCTTGGATGCACTAGTCTTGTGGGCCGGGACTTTCCACTTACCTCTCACAACACTTCAGGCACGCATCGGGGCTAGGCCTGTTAGGAGCGCGGTGTACGTGCAGGCAGGATGTGGGAGGGACAGTCCATAAGCCCAACTCTCGGAAGTGTGTATGCTTTGCAGGCAGATGTCTGCTAGACACTTTGATGGGAGCTAGGACCGAGCTACACTCTCATTGAACAAGGACGTTTGCAATGTCTGCATTGAGATCAGATACACCTGAGGAGAATCCTGTCACTTCCACATGCTCTTCACACAACCTCTTCCGGCACCTAACATAAGGATGCTGGGACCTACGTCTACGGGCAGTCAGAATGCGGGAGGGTCCTGCCCTGAACTCAGCTCGCACAAGGAAGCACGCCTACAAGCCAGCTTTCAACTAGCTGCGTTCCTCGGGCACTGAGAACGTAACAGTGTTCTAAGCCAGGAGGTACCCAGAATACCACTCCACTGCAGCTGGAGACACCCTCCAGGTCTGCTTATTCCACTTGCGTCTCACAAGCCTCTGACAAACGGCTGTGGTGCAGATGTTGGAAACTCTTTCTGCAGGCAGTGTGCAACTGTGAGGGACTGAGGGTGAGCTCAACTCTCCGAAGTAAGTTGCTTTCGGACAAGGCGTTCAGCTAGCTTCTCTCGTATGGCACTTAGGATGTCGCACCTGGCTCACACAGGAAATACTAGGAAATCGCTGGGTTGAGCTTGGATGCACTAGTCTTGTGGGCCGGGACTTTCCACTTACCTCTCACAACACTTCAGGCACGCATCGGGGCTAGGCCTGTTAGGAGCGCGGTGTACGTGCAGGCAGGATGTGGGAGGGACAGTCCATAAGCCCAACTCTCGGAAGTGTGTATGCTTTGCAGGCAGATGTCTGCTAGACACTTTGATGGGAGCTAGGACCGAGCTACACTCTCATTGAACAAGGACGTTTGCAATGTCTGCATTGAGATCAGATACACCTGAGGAGAATCCTGTCACTTCCACATGCTCTTCACACAACCTCTTCCGGCACCTAACATAAGGATGCTGGGACCTACGTCTACGGGCAGTCAGAATGCGGGAGGGTCCTGCCCTGAACTCAGCTCGCACAAGGAAGCACGCCTACAAGCCAGCTTTCAACTAGCTGCGTTCCTCGGGCACTGAGAACGTAACAGTGTTCTAAGCCAGGAGGTACCCAGAATACCACTCCACTGCAGCTGGAGACACCCTCCAGGTCTGCTTATTCCACTTGCGTCTCACAAGCCTCTGACAAACGGCTGTGGTGCAGATGTTGGAAACTCTTTCTGCAGGCAGTGTGCAACTGTGAGGGACTGAGGGTGAGCTCAACTCTCCGAAGTAAGTTGCTTTCGGACAAGGCGTTCAGCTAGCTTCTCTCGTATGGCACTTAGGATGTCGCACCTGGCTCACACAGGAAATACTAGGAAATCGCTGGGTTGAGCTTGGATGCACTAGTCTTGTGGGCCGGGACTTTCCACTTACCTCTCACAACACTTCAGGCACGCATCGGGGCTAGGCCTGTTAGGAGCGCGGTGTACGTGCAGGCAGGATGTGGGAGGGACAGTCCATAAGCCCAACTCTCGGAAGTGTGTATGCTTTGCAGGCAGATGTCTGCTAGACACTTTGATGGGAGCTAGGACCGAGCTACACTCTCATTGAACAAGGACGTTTGCAATGTCTGCATTGAGATCAGATACACCTGAGGAGAATCCTGTCACTTCCACATGCTCTTCACACAACCTCTTCCGGCACCTAACATAAGGATGCTGGGACCTACGTCTACGGGCAGTCAGAATGCGGGAGGGTCCTGCCCTGAACTCAGCTCGCACAAGGAAGCACGCCTACAAGCCAGCTTTCAACTAGCTGCGTTCCTCGGGCACTGAGAACGTAACAGTGTTCTAAGCCAGGAGGTACCCAGAATACCACTCCACTGCAGCTGGAGACACCCTCCAGGTCTGCTTATTCCACTTGCGTCTCACAAGCCTCTGACAAACGGCTGTGGTGCAGATGTTGGAAACTCTTTCTGCAGGCAGTGTGCAACTGTGAGGGACTGAGGGTGAGCTCAACTCTCCGAAGTAAGTTGCTTTCGGACAAGGCGTTCAGCTAGCTTCTCTCGTATGGCACTTAGGATGTCGCACCTGGCTCACACAGGAAATACTAGGAAATCGCTGGGTTGAGCTTGGATGCACTAGTCTTGTGGGCCGGGACTTTCCACTTACCTCTCACAACACTTCAGGCACGCATCGGGGCTAGGCCTGTTAGGAGCGCGGTGTACGTGCAGGCAGGATGTGGGAGGGACAGTCCATAAGCCCAACTCTCGGAAGTGTGTATGCTTTGCAGGCAGATGTCTGCTAGACACTTTGATGGGAGCTAGGACCGAGCTACACTCTCATTGAACAAGGACGTTTGCAATGTCTGCATTGAGATCAGATACACCTGAGGAGAATCCTGTCACTTCCACATGCTCTTCACACAACCTCTTCCGGCACCTAACATAAGGATGCTGGGACCTACGTCTACGGGCAGTCAGAATGCGGGAGGGTCCTGCCCTGAACTCAGCTCGCACAAGGAAGCACGCCTACAAGCCAGCTTTCAACTAGCTGCGTTCCTCGGGCACTGAGAACGTAACAGTGTTCTAAGCCAGGAGGTACCCAGAATACCACTCCACTGCAGCTGGAGACACCCTCCAGGTCTGCTTATTCCACTTGCGTCTCACAAGCCTCTGACAAACGGCTGTGGTGCAGATGTTGGAAACTCTTTCTGCAGGCAGTGTGCAACTGTGAGGGACTGAGGGTGAGCTCAACTCTCCGAAGTAAGTTGCTTTCGGACAAGGCGTTCAGCTAGCTTCTCTCGTATGGCACTTAGGATGTCGCACCTGGCTCACACAGGAAATACTAGGAAATCGCTGGGTTGAGCTTGGATGCACTAGTCTTGTGGGCCGGGACTTTCCACTTACCTCTCACAACACTTCAGGCACGCATCGGGGCTAGGCCTGTTAGGAGCGCGGTGTACGTGCAGGCAGGATGTGGGAGGGACAGTCCATAAGCCCAACTCTCGGAAGTGTGTATGCTTTGCAGGCAGATGTCTGCTAGACACTTTGATGGGAGCTAGGACCGAGCTACACTCTCATTGAACAAGGACGTTTGCAATGTCTGCATTGAGATCAGATACACCTGAGGAGAATCCTGTCACTTCCACATGCTCTTCACACAACCTCTTCCGGCACCTAACATAAGGATGCTGGGACCTACGTCTACGGGCAGTCAGAATGCGGGAGGGTCCTGCCCTGAACTCAGCTCGCACAAGGAAGCACGCCTACAAGCCAGCTTTCAACTAGCTGCGTTCCTCGGGCACTGAGAACGTAACAGTGTTCTAAGCCAGGAGGTACCCAGAATACCACTCCACTGCAGCTGGAGACACCCTCCAGGTCTGCTTATTCCACTTGCGTCTCACAAGCCTCTGACAAACGGCTGTGGTGCAGATGTTGGAAACTCTTTCTGCAGGCAGTGTGCAACTGTGAGGGACTGAGGGTGAGCTCAACTCTCCGAAGTAAGTTGCTTTCGGACAAGGCGTTCAGCTAGCTTCTCTCGTATGGCACTTAGGATGTCGCACCTGGCTCACACAGGAAATACTAGGAAATCGCTGGGTTGAGCTTGGATGCACTAGTCTTGTGGGCCGGGACTTTCCACTTACCTCTCACAACACTTCAGGCACGCATCGGGGCTAGGCCTGTTAGGAGCGCGGTGTACGTGCAGGCAGGATGTGGGAGGGACAGTCCATAAGCCCAACTCTCGGAAGTGTGTATGCTTTGCAGGCAGATGTCTGCTAGACACTTTGATGGGAGCTAGGACCGAGCTACACTCTCATTGAACAAGGACGTTTGCAATGTCTGCATTGAGATCAGATACACCTGAGGAGAATCCTGTCACTTCCACATGCTCTTCACACAACCTCTTCCGGCACCTAACATAAGGATGCTGGGACCTACGTCTACGGGCAGTCAGAATGCGGGAGGGTCCTGCCCTGAACTCAGCTCGCACAAGGAAGCACGCCTACAAGCCAGCTTTCAACTAGCTGCGTTCCTCGGGCACTGAGAACGTAACAGTGTTCTAAGCCAGGAGGTACCCAGAATACCACTCCACTGCAGCTGGAGACACCCTCCAGGTCTGCTTATTCCACTTGCGTCTCACAAGCCTCTGACAAACGGCTGTGGTGCAGATGTTGGAAACTCTTTCTGCAGGCAGTGTGCAACTGTGAGGGACTGAGGGTGAGCTCAACTCTCCGAAGTAAGTTGCTTTCGGACAAGGCGTTCAGCTAGCTTCTCTCGTATGGCACTTAGGATGTCGCACCTGGCTCACACAGGAAATACTAGGAAATCGCTGGGTTGAGCTTGGATGCACTAGTCTTGTGGGCCGGGACTTTCCACTTACCTCTCACAACACTTCAGGCACGCATCGGGGCTAGGCCTGTTAGGAGCGCGGTGTACGTGCAGGCAGGATGTGGGAGGGACAGTCCATAAGCCCAACTCTCGGAAGTGTGTATGCTTTGCAGGCAGATGTCTGCTAGACACTTTGATGGGAGCTAGGACCGAGCTACACTCTCATTGAACAAGGACGTTTGCAATGTCTGCATTGAGATCAGATACACCTGAGGAGAATCCTGTCACTTCCACATGCTCTTCACACAACCTCTTCCGGCACCTAACATAAGGATGCTGGGACCTACGTCTACGGGCAGTCAGAATGCGGGAGGGTCCTGCCCTGAACTCAGCTCGCACAAGGAAGCACGCCTACAAGCCAGCTTTCAACTAGCTGCGTTCCTCGGGCACTGAGAACGTAACAGTGTTCTAAGCCAGGAGGTACCCAGAATACCACTCCACTGCAGCTGGAGACACCCTCCAGGTCTGCTTATTCCACTTGCGTCTCACAAGCCTCTGACAAACGGCTGTGGTGCAGATGTTGGAAACTCTTTCTGCAGGCAGTGTGCAACTGTGAGGGACTGAGGGTGAGCTCAACTCTCCGAAGTAAGTTGCTTTCGGACAAGGCGTTCAGCTAGCTTCTCTCGTATGGCACTTAGGATGTCGCACCTGGCTCACACAGGAAATACTAGGAAATCGCTGGGTTGAGCTTGGATGCACTAGTCTTGTGGGCCGGGACTTTCCACTTACCTCTCACAACACTTCAGGCACGCATCGGGGCTAGGCCTGTTAGGAGCGCGGTGTACGTGCAGGCAGGATGTGGGAGGGACAGTCCATAAGCCCAACTCTCGGAAGTGTGTATGCTTTGCAGGCAGATGTCTGCTAGACACTTTGATGGGAGCTAGGACCGAGCTACACTCTCATTGAACAAGGACGTTTGCAATGTCTGCATTGAGATCAGATACACCTGAGGAGAATCCTGTCACTTCCACATGCTCTTCACACAACCTCTTCCGGCACCTAACATAAGGATGCTGGGACCTACGTCTACGGGCAGTCAGAATGCGGGAGGGTCCTGCCCTGAACTCAGCTCGCACAAGGAAGCACGCCTACAAGCCAGCTTTCAACTAGCTGCGTTCCTCGGGCACTGAGAACGTAACAGTGTTCTAAGCCAGGAGGTACCCAGAATACCACTCCACTGCAGCTGGAGACACCCTCCAGGTCTGCTTATTCCACTTGCGTCTCACAAGCCTCTGACAAACGGCTGTGGTGCAGATGTTGGAAACTCTTTCTGCAGGCAGTGTGCAACTGTGAGGGACTGAGGGTGAGCTCAACTCTCCGAAGTAAGTTGCTTTCGGACAAGGCGTTCAGCTAGCTTCTCTCGTATGGCACTTAGGATGTCGCACCTGGCTCACACAGGAAATACTAGGAAATCGCTGGGTTGAGCTTGGATGCACTAGTCTTGTGGGCCGGGACTTTCCACTTACCTCTCACAACACTTCAGGCACGCATCGGGGCTAGGCCTGTTAGGAGCGCGGTGTACGTGCAGGCAGGATGTGGGAGGGACAGTCCATAAGCCCAACTCTCGGAAGTGTGTATGCTTTGCAGGCAGATGTCTGCTAGACACTTTGATGGGAGCTAGGACCGAGCTACACTCTCATTGAACAAGGACGTTTGCAATGTCTGCATTGAGATCAGATACACCTGAGGAGAATCCTGTCACTTCCACATGCTCTTCACACAACCTCTTCCGGCACCTAACATAAGGATGCTGGGACCTACGTCTACGGGCAGTCAGAATGCGGGAGGGTCCTGCCCTGAACTCAGCTCGCACAAGGAAGCACGCCTACAAGCCAGCTTTCAACTAGCTGCGTTCCTCGGGCACTGAGAACGTAACAGTGTTCTAAGCCAGGAGGTACCCAGAATACCACTCCACTGCAGCTGGAGACACCCTCCAGGTCTGCTTATTCCACTTGCGTCTCACAAGCCTCTGACAAACGGCTGTGGTGCAGATGTTGGAAACTCTTTCTGCAGGCAGTGTGCAACTGTGAGGGACTGAGGGTGAGCTCAACTCTCCGAAGTAAGTTGCTTTCGGACAAGGCGTTCAGCTAGCTTCTCTCGTATGGCACTTAGGATGTAGCACCTGGCTCACACAGGAAATACTAGGAAATCGCTGGGTTGAGCTTGGATGCACTAGTCTTGTGGGCCGGGACTTTCCACTTACCTCTCACAACACTTCAGGCACGCATCGGGGCTAGGCCTGTTAGGAGCGCGGTGTACGTGCAGGCAGGATGTGGGAGGGACAGTCCATAAGCCCAACTCTCGGAAGTGTGTATGCTTTGCAGGCAGATGTCTGCTAGACACTTTGATGGGAGCTAGGACCGAGCTACACTCTCATTGAACAAGGACGTTTGCAATGTCTGCATTGAGATCAGATACACCTGAGGAGAATCCTGTCACTTCCACATGCTCTTCACACAACCTCTTCCGGCACCTAACATAAGGATGCTGGGACCTACGTCTACGGGCAGTCAGAATGCGGGAGGGTCCTGCCCTGAACTCAGCTCGCACAAGGAAGCACGCCTACAAGCCAGCTTTCAACTAGCTGCGTTCCTCGGGCACTGAGAACGTAACAGTGTTCTAAGCCAGGAGGTACCCAGAATACCACTCCACTGCAGCTGGAGACACCCTCCAGGTCTGCTTATTCCACTTGCGTCTCACAAGCCTCTGACAAACGGCTGTGGTGCAGATGTTGGAAACTCTTTCTGCAGGCAGTGTGCAACTGTGAGGGACTGAGGGTGAGCTCAACTCTCCGAAGTAAGTTGCTTTCGGACAAGGCGTTCAGCTAGCTTCTCTCGTATGGCACTTAGGATGTCGCACCTGGCTCACACAGGAAATACTAGGAAATCGCTGGGTTGAGCTTGGATGCACTAGTCTTGTGGGCCGGGACTTTCCACTTACCTCTCACAACACTTCAGGCACGCATCGGGGCTAGGCCTGTTAGGAGCGCGGTGTACGTGCAGGCAGGATGTGGGAGGGACAGTCCATAAGCCCAACTCTCGGAAGTGTGTATGCTTTGCAGGCAGATGTCTGCTAGACACTTTGATGGGAGCTAGGACCGAGCTACACTCTCATTGAACAAGGACGTTTGCAATGTCTGCATTGAGATCAGATACACCTGAGGAGAATCCTGTCACTTCCACATGCTCTTCACACAACCTCTTCCGGCACCTAACATAAGGATGCTGGGACCTACGTCTACGGGCAGTCAGAATGCGGGAGGGTCCTGCCCTGAACTCAGCTCGCACAAGGAAGCACGCCTACAAGCCAGCTTTCAACTAGCTGCGTTCCTCGGGCACTGAGAACGTAACAGTGTTCTAAGCCAGGAGGTACCCAGAATACCACTCCACTGCAGCTGGAGACACCCTCCAGGTCTGCTTATTCCACTTGCGTCTCACAAGCCTCTGACAAACGGCTGTGGTGCAGATGTTGGAAACTCTTTCTGCAGGCAGTGTGCAACTGTGAGGGACTGAGGGTGAGCTCAACTCTCCGAAGTAAGTTGCTTTCGGACAAGGCGTTCAGCTAGCTTCTCTCGTATGGCACTTAGGATGTCGCACCTGGCTCACACAGGAAATACTAGGAAATCGCTGGGTTGAGCTTGGATGCACTAGTCTTGTGGGCCGGGACTTTCCACTTACCTCTCACAACACTTCAGGCACGCATCGGGGCTAGGCCTGTTAGGAGCGCGGTGTACGTGCAGGCAGGATGTGGGAGGGACAGTCCATAAGCCCAACTCTCGGAAGTGTGTATGCTTTGCAGGCAGATGTCTGCTAGACACTTTGATGGGAGCTAGGACCGAGCTACACTCTCATTGAACAAGGACGTTTGCAATGTCTGCATTGAGATCAGATACACCTGAGGAGAATCCTGTCACTTCCACATGCTCTTCACACAACCTCTTCCGGCACCTAACATAAGGATGCTGGGACCTACGTCTACGGGCAGTCAGAATGCGGGAGGGTCCTGCCCTGAACTCAGCTCGCACAAGGAAGCACGCCTACAAGCCAGCTTTCAACTAGCTGCGTTCCTCGGGCACTGAGAACGTAACAGTGTTCTAAGCCAGGAGGTACCCAGAATACCACTCCACTGCAGCTGGAGACACCCTCCAGGTCTGCTTATTCCACTTGCGTCTCACAAGCCTCTGACAAACGGCTGTGGTGCAGATGTTGGAAACTCTTTCTGCAGGCAGTGTGCAACTGTGAGGGACTGAGGGTGAGCTCAACTCTCCGAAGTAAGTTGCTTTCGGACAAGGCGTTCAGCTAGCTTCTCTCGTATGGCACTTAGGATGTCGCACCTGGCTCACACAGGAAATACTAGGAAATCGCTGGGTTGAGCTTGGATGCACTAGTCTTGTGGGCCGGGACTTTCCACTTACCTCTCACAACACTTCAGGCACGCATCGGGGCTAGGCCTGTTAGGAGCGCGGTGTACGTGCAGGCAGGATGTGGGAGGGACAGTCCATAAGCCCAACTCTCGGAAGTGTGTATGCTTTGCAGGCAGATGTCTGCTAGACACTTTGATGGGAGCTAGGACCGAGCTACACTCTCATTGAACAAGGACGTTTGCAATGTCTGCATTGAGATCAGATACACCTGAGGAGAATCCTGTCACTTCCACATGCTCTTCACACAACCTCTTCCGGCACCTAACATAAGGATGCTGGGACCTACGTCTACGGGCAGTCAGAATGCGGGAGGGTCCTGCCCTGAACTCAGCTCGCACAAGGAAGCACGCCTACAAGCCAGCTTTCAACTAGCTGCGTTCCTCGGGCACTGAGAACGTAACAGTGTTCTAAGCCAGGAGGTACCCAGAATACCACTCCACTGCAGCTGGAGACACCCTCCAGGTCTGCTTATTCCACTTGCGTCTCACAAGCCTCTGACAAACGGCTGTGGTGCAGATGTTGGAAACTCTTTCTGCAGGCAGTGTGCAACTGTGAGGGACTGAGGGTGAGCTCAACTCTCCGAAGTAAGTTGCTTTCGGACAAGGCGTTCAGCTAGCTTCTCTCGTATGGCACTTAGGATGTCGCACCTGGCTCACACAGGAAATACTAGGAAATCGCTGGGTTGAGCTTGGATGCACTAGTCTTGTGGGCCGGGACTTTCCACTTACCTCTCACAACACTTCAGGCACGCATCGGGGCTAGGCCTGTTAGGAGCGCGGTGTACGTGCAGGCAGGATGTGGGAGGGACAGTCCATAAGCCCAACTCTCGGAAGTGTGTATGCTTTGCAGGCAGATGTCTGCTAGACACTTTGATGGGAGCTAGGACCGAGCTACACTCTCATTGAACAAGGACGTTTGCAATGTCTGCATTGAGATCAGATACACCTGAGGAGAATCCTGTCACTTCCACATGCTCTTCACACAACCTCTTCCGGCACCTAACATAAGGATGCTGGGACCTACGTCTACGGGCAGTCAGAATGCGGGAGGGTCCTGCCCTGAACTCAGCTCGCACAAGGAAGCACGCCTACAAGCCAGCTTTCAACTAGCTGCGTTCCTCGGGCACTGAGAACGTAACAGTGTTCTAAGCCAGGAGGTACCCAGAATACCACTCCACTGCAGCTGGAGACACCCTCCAGGTCTGCTTATTCCACTTGCGTCTCACAAGCCTCTGACAAACGGCTGTGGTGCAGATGTTGGAAACTCTTTCTGCAGGCAGTGTGCAACTGTGAGGGACTGAGGGTGAGCTCAACTCTCCGAAGTAAGTTGCTTTCGGACAAGGCGTTCAGCTAGCTTCTCTCGTATGGCACTTAGGATGTCGCACCTGGCTCACACAGGAAATACTAGGAAATCGCTGGGTTGAGCTTGGATGCACTAGTCTTGTGGGCCGGGACTTTCCACTTACCTCTCACAACACTTCAGGCACGCATCGGGGCTAGGCCTGTTAGGAGCGCGGTGTACGTGCAGGCAGGACGTTTTTTTTTTTTGTTTTTTTTGTTTTTGTTTTTGTTTTTTTATATCAATTAGCAACATAAGTTTATTTTCCCACTTTCAAAATAACCCTTCAAACAATCGAATTTTTTAAGTGTAGGGTTTTAAGAAGCAACAAATGTGATATTAAAGTTCCCTCTTACAATAGTTTGACCAATTAACTGTTAAGGCTTAAATTAAAATAAGCATTTGTTTAAAGACTTATGTTGTCTGAAAACATGTTGCACATTTGAAATAGAAAAGTTAACTATATACATTCAATAATATTGTATACAATTAATATTAAAGGCTATATAAGGCTTTAGGAAGCTCTAGGTCTAGTTTTAGCAAGTCAGTCAGCTGATTTGTTACAATTCTAATGATCAAATTATCTGACCAGTAAACTACAAAAGCTTATTTCGGGTAGGAAGAGTCGTGTGTGTGTGTGTGTGTGTGTGTATTTTAATATTTATTTGAGAGAGAGAGTGCACGGACATGTGAGTGGCAGCAGGGTGGGGGTGTGGTAGAGAGGGAGAAAGAGAATCCCAAGCCAACTCTGGCACCAAGAGTCAGAGTCCTACACAGGGCTTGATCTCATGACCTGAGCCAAAACCAAGAGTCGGATAATTTAACCGACTGCACCATCGAGGTGGCTCTAGTGTATTTATTTGAATATGGAACCACTTTTCTCTAAGTTGAAAAAACTTGGGCAAAATAGTTTTATATATTAGTTTATTTTTTATAAACCATTTATAAACCTCCCCAAGACAGAACAGAAGACCCTCACAGAGCTTCCAGAGAAAATTCGAACCAGGTCCCTGCATCCTCATCCGGGGCTACTTGGCCACCTGGCACTCAGCCTACAGAAGCATGTGCAGAAGGACCCTTCGCAGACCTGCCTGGCAAGGCCCCAGCCAGACCTGAGGACCCCTTTGGTCCTAGAAACACCATCCTGGACAGCTCTCTAAAGGCTAGAGGGGCCCCATCCCCAAGTCCTCAGAAGGAAGAAGATGATGACCAAAGGGTCAGCTCGTGGAGCAACAGACCCATAAGGCTAGAATTTGATTTCTCTGACAATGCCACCAGCAAAAGGGAACTGGGGAGAGACCCAGCCTTAAACCTCCTTCCAGGGTATCAGAGGCCAGGCAGGAAAATGCACCCAAGGAGGTGGATGAGGAGCCCATTCCCCTTCTCCGGGGGTCTTACAACCTGGACTGGAACAAGCTGGATGACCCAGACTTTAACCCGTTTTGAAGGTGGAAGAGAGGCCCAGCCCCCAGAAAGCCCCCAGAGCAGGCCAGCTGGACCTATGGCCAAGAAGCTGCATGCTGGTCCCGAGGCCACAGGGTACTCCCCTCTGAGCCAGCAGGTGCCTACGGCCTCGGCAAAGGACGCACATGATGTGCAGACAGCGGCAGGGACCCCAGACACGGCGGGTGAGGAGGGAGCAGCAGAGCGCGCAGGGGCATCCGCTCCAGCAGGCAGCCTGGGAGGTCCTCCACAGGACCCGGAGCCAGCCTCAGACCCCAAGGAGGAGTGCTTCCGAGACCCCACTGAGGTCCTAGGCACGGGAGCTGAGGTGGACTACCTGGAACAGTTCGGGAGTTCCTTGTTCAAGGAGTCAGCCCTGAGGAAACAGTCCTTGTACCTCAAGTTTGACCCGCTTCTGAAGGACAGCCCTCGGAGACCAGTGCCTGTGGCACCAGAGACCAACAGCACACAGGACCTCCCACAGGACATGGCCGCACCTCCCTCAGGCAGCCCCCCCGAGGCAAAGCTACTGGAGTTGGATTTCCTAGGAGCCCCAGATGCTCCCGTGCTGGATCCGCCTCCCTGTGTCTTCGGGCCTGGAGGCCCGCTGCTGCCCTTGGGCTCCATCGTGGATGTGCTGCAGTACACCCAGAAGGACATGGATGCAGCGGTGATAGCCATGAGAGAAGAGAACTCCTTGCTGAGGAGCAGGTGTGACACACTCCATGCAAAGAATCTGGAAATGGGGAAGATAATGGACGGGATTGAGGGGATCGTGTATCAGGCAATGGAGGAGGCTCAGAAACAGAAGGAACTAGCAAAAGCTGAAATCCAGAAGATTCTAAAGGAAAAAGACCAGTTGGCTGCAGACCTGAGCTCCATGGAAAAGTCTTTCTTTGACCTCTTCAAGCGGTTTGAGAAACAGAAGGAAGTGATCGAGGGGTATCACACGAATGAAGAATCTCTAAAGAAGTGTGTCGAGGATTACACAGTGAGGATTGAGAAGGAGGGCCAGCGGTACCAGGCCCTGAAGGCCCACGCAGAAGAGAAGCTCAAGCTGGCCAGTGAGGAGATTGCCCAGGTGCGCAGCAAGGCCCAAGCGGAGGCCCTGGCCTTCCAGGCCAGCCTGAGGAAGGAGCAGATGCGCATCCAGTCACTGGAGAAGACAGTAGAGCAGAAGACTAAGGAAAATGAAGAATTAACCCGAATCTGTGATGACCACATTTCCAAAAGGAAGCACGCCTACAAGCCAGCTTTCAACTAGCTGCGTTCCTCGGGCACTGAGAACGTAACAGTGTTCTAAGCCAGGAGGTACCCAGAATACCACTCCACTGCAGCTGGAGACACCCTCCAGGTCTGCTTATTCCACTTGCGTCTCACAAGCCTCTGACAAACGGCTGTGGTGCAGATGTTGGAAACTCTTTCTGCAGGCAGTGTGCAACTGTGAGGGACTGAGGGTGAGCTCAACTCTCCGAAGTAAGTTGCTTTCGGACAAGGCGTTCAGCTAGCTTCTCTCGTATGGCACTTAGGATGTCGCACCTGGCTCACACAGGAAATACTAGGAAATCGCTGGGTTGAGCTTGGATGCACTAGTCTTGTGGGCCGGGACTTTCCACTTACCTCTCACAACACTTCAGGCACGCATCGGGGCTAGGCCTGTTAGGAGCGCGGTGTACGTGCAGGCAGGATGTGGGAGGGACAGTCCATAAGCCCAACTCTCGGAAGTGTGTATGCTTTGCAGGCAGATGTCTGCTAGACACTTTGATGGGAGCTAGGACCGAGCTACACTCTCATTGAACAAGGACGTTTGCAATGTCTGCATTGAGATCAGATACACCTGAGGAGAATCCTGTCACTTCCACATGCTCTTCACACAACCTCTTCCGGCACCTAACATAAGGATGCTGGGACCTACGTCTACGGGCAGTCAGAATGCGGGAGGGTCCTGCCCTGAACTCAGCTCGCACAAGGAAGCACGCCTACAAGCCAGCTTTCAACTAGCTGCGTTCCTCGGGCACTGAGAACGTAACAGTGTTCTAAGCCAGGAGGTACCCAGAATACCACTCCACTGCAGCTGGAGACACCCTCCAGGTCTGCTTATTCCACTTGCGTCTCACAAGCCTCTGACAAACGGCTGTGGTGCAGATGTTGGAAACTCTTTCTGCAGGCAGTGTGCAACTGTGAGGGACTGAGGGTGAGCTCAACTCTCCGAAGTAAGTTGCTTTCGGACAAGGCGTTCAGCTAGCTTCTCTCGTATGGCACTTAGGATGTCGCACCTGGCTCACACAGGAAATACTAGGAAATCGCTGGGTTGAGCTTGGATGCACTAGTCTTGTGGGCCGGGACTTTCCACTTACCTCTCACAACACTTCAGGCACGCATCGGGGCTAGGCCTGTTAGGAGCGCGGTGTACGTGCAGGCAGGATGTGGGAGGGACAGTCCATAAGCCCAACTCTCGGAAGTGTGTATGCTTTGCAGGCAGATGTCTGCTAGACACTTTGATGGGAGCTAGGACCGAGCTACACTCTCATTGAACAAGGACGTTTGCAATGTCTGCATTGAGATCAGATACACCTGAGGAGAATCCTGTCACTTCCACATGCTCTTCACACAACCTCTTCCGGCACCTAACATAAGGATGCTGGGACCTACGTCTACGGGCAGTCAGAATGCGGGAGGGTCCTGCCCTGAACTCAGCTCGCACAAGGAAGCACGCCTACAAGCCAGCTTTCAACTAGCTGCGTTCCTCGGGCACTGAGAACGTAACAGTGTTCTAAGCCAGGAGGTACCCAGAATACCACTCCACTGCAGCTGGAGACACCCTCCAGGTCTGCTTATTCCACTTGCGTCTCACAAGCCTCTGACAAACGGCTGTGGTGCAGATGTTGGAAACTCTTTCTGCAGGCAGTGTGCAACTGTGAGGGACTGAGGGTGAGCTCAACTCTCCGAAGTAAGTTGCTTTCGGACAAGGCGTTCAGCTAGCTTCTCTCGTATGGCACTTAGGATGTCGCACCTGGCTCACACAGGAAATACTAGGAAATCGCTGGGTTGAGCTTGGATGCACTAGTCTTGTGGGCCGGGACTTTCCACTTACCTCTCACAACACTTCAGGCACGCATCGGGGCTAGGCCTGTTAGGAGCGCGGTGTACGTGCAGGCAGGATGTGGGAGGGACAGTCCATAAGCCCAACTCTCGGAAGTGTGTATGCTTTGCAGGCAGATGTCTGCTAGACACTTTGATGGGAGCTAGGACCGAGCTACACTCTCATTGAACAAGGACGTTTGCAATGTCTGCATTGAGATCAGATACACCTGAGGAGAATCCTGTCACTTCCACATGCTCTTCACACAACCTCTTCCGGCACCTAACATAAGGATGCTGGGACCTACGTCTACGGGCAGTCAGAATGCGGGAGGGTCCTGCCCTGAACTCAGCTCGCACAAGGAAGCACGCCTACAAGCCAGCTTTCAACTAGCTGCGTTCCTCGGGCACTGAGAACGTAACAGTGTTCTAAGCCAGGAGGTACCCAGAATACCACTCCACTGCAGCTGGAGACACCCTCCAGGTCTGCTTATTCCACTTGCGTCTCACAAGCCTCTGACAAACGGCTGTGGTGCAGATGTTGGAAACTCTTTCTGCAGGCAGTGTGCAACTGTGAGGGACTGAGGGTGAGCTCAACTCTCCGAAGTAAGTTGCTTTCGGACAAGGCGTTCAGCTAGCTTCTCTCGTATGGCACTTAGGATGTCGCACCTGGCTCACACAGGAAATACTAGGAAATCGCTGGGTTGAGCTTGGATGCACTAGTCTTGTGGGCCGGGACTTTCCACTTACCTCTCACAACACTTCAGGCACGCATCGGGGCTAGGCCTGTTAGGAGCGCGGTGTACGTGCAGGCAGGATGTGGGAGGGACAGTCCATAAGCCCAACTCTCGGAAGTGTGTATGCTTTGCAGGCAGATGTCTGCTAGACACTTTGATGGGAGCTAGGACCGAGCTACACTCTCATTGAACAAGGACGTTTGCAATGTCTGCATTGAGATCAGATACACCTGAGGAGAATCCTGTCACTTCCACATGCTCTTCACACAACCTCTTCCGGCACCTAACATAAGGATGCTGGGACCTACGTCTACGGGCAGTCAGAATGCGGGAGGGTCCTGCCCTGAACTCAGCTCGCACAAGGAAGCACGCCTACAAGCCAGCTTTCAACTAGCTGCGTTCCTCGAGCACTGAGAACGTAACAGTGTTCTAAGCCAGGGGGTACCCAGAATACCACTCCACTGCAGCTGGAGACACCCTCCAGGTCTGCTTATTCCACTTGCGTCTCACAAGCCTCTGACAAACGGCTGTGGTGCAGATGTTGGAAACTCTTTCTGCAGGCAGTGTGCAACTGTGAGGGACTGAGTGTGAGCTCAACTCTCCGAAGTAAGGTGCTTTCGGACAAGGCGTTCAGCTAGCTTCTCTCGTATGGCACTTATGATGTCGCACCTGGCTCACAAAGGAAATACTAAGAAATCGCTGGGTTGAGCTTGGATGCACTAGTCTTGTGGGGCGGGACTTTCCTCTTACCTCTCACAACACTTCAGGCACACATCGGGGCTAGGCCTGTTAGGAGCGCGGTGTACGTGCAGGCAGGACGTTTTTTTTTTTGTTTTTTTTGTTTTTGTTTTTTTTTTTTTTATATCAATTAGCAACATAAGTTTATTTTCCCACTTTCAAAATAACCCTTCAAACAATCGAATTTTTTAAGTGTAGGGTTTTAAGAAGCAACAAATGTGATATTAAATTTCCCTCTTACAATAGTTTGACCAATTAACTGTTAAGGCTTAAATTAAAATAAGCATTTGTTTAAAGACTTATGTTGTCTGAAAACATGTTGCACATTTCGAAATAAAAAAGTTAACTATATACATTCAATAATATTGTATACAATTAATATTAAAGGCTATATAAGGCTTTAGGAAGCTCTAGGTCTAGTTTTAGCAAGTCAGTCAGCTGATTTGTTACAATTCTAATGATCAAATTATCTGACCAGTAAACTACAAAAGCTTATTTCGGGTAGGAAGAGTCGTGTGTGTGTGTGTGTGTGTGTGTATTTTAATATTTATTTGAGAGAGAGAGTGCACGGACATGTGAGTGGCGGCAGGGGTGGGGGTGTGGTAGAGAGAAATAGAAAGAGAAAGAGAATCCCAAGCCAACTCTGGCACCAAGAGTCAGAGTCCTACACAGGGCTTGATCTCATGACCTGAGCCAAAACCAAGAGTCGGATAATTTAACCGACTGCACCATCGAGGTGGCTCTAGTGTATTTATTTGAATATGGAACCACTTTTCTCTAAGTTGAAAAAACTTGGGCAAAATAGTTTTATATATTAGTTTATTTTTTATAAACCATTTATAAACCTCCCCAAGACAGAACAGAAGACCCTCACAGAGCTTCCAGAGAAAATTCGAACCAGGTCCCTGCATCCTCATCCGGGGCTACTTGGCCACCTGGCACTCAGCCTACAGAAGCATGTGCAGAAGGACCCTTCGCAGACCTGCCTGGCAAGGCCCCAGCCAGACCTGAGGACCCCTTTGGTCCTAGAAACACCATCCTGGACAGCTCTCTGAAGGCTAGAGGGGCCCCATCCCCAAGTCCTCAGAAGGAAGAAGATGATGACCAAAGGGTCAGCTCGTGGAGCAACAGACCCATAAGGCTAGAATTTGATTTCTCTGACAATGCCACCAGCAAAAGGGAACTGGGGGAGAGACCCAGCCTTAAACCTCCTTCCAGGGTATCAGAGGCCAGGCAGGAAAATGCACCCAAGGAGGTGGATGAGGAGCCCATTCCCCTTCTCCGGGGGTCTTACAACCTGGACTGGAACAAGCTGGATGACCCAGACTTTAACCCGTTTGAAGGTGGAAGAGAGGCCCAGCCCCCAGAAAGCCCCCAGAGCAGGCCAGCTGGACCTATGGCCAAGAAGCTGCATGCTGGTCCCGAGGCCGCAGGGTACTCCCCTCTGAGCCAGCAGGTGCCTACGGCCTCGGCAGAGGACGCACATGATGTGCAGACGGCGGCAGGGACCCCAGACACGGCGGGTGAGGAGGGAGCAGCAGAGCGCGCAGGGGCATCCGCTCCAGCAGGCAGCCTGGGAGGTCCTCCACAGGACCCGGAGCCAGCCTCAGACCCCAAGGAGGAGTGCTTCCGAGACCCCACTGAGGTCCTAGGCATGGGAGCTGAGGTGGACTACCTGGAACAGTTCGGGAGTTCCTTGTTCAAGGAGTCAGCCCTGAGGAAACAGTCCTTGTACCTCAAGTTTGACCCGCTTCTGAAGGACAGCCCTCGGAGACCAGTGCCTGTGGCACCAGAGACCAACAGCACACAGGACCTCCCACAGGACATGGCCGCACCTCCCTCAGGCAGCCCACCCGAGGCAAAGCTACTGGAGTTGGATTTCCTAGGAGCCCCAGATGCTCCCGTGCTGGATCCGCCTCCCTGTGTCTTCGGGCCTGGAGGCCCGCTGCTGCCCTTGGGCTCCATCGTGGATGTGCTGCAGTACACCCAGAAGGACATGGATGCAGCGGTGGAAGCCATGAGAGAAGAGAACTCCTTGCTGAGGAGCAGGTGTGACACACTCCATGCAAAGAATCTGGAAATGGGGAAGATAATGGACGGGTTTGAGGGGATCGTGTATCAGGCAATGGAGGAGGCTCAGAAACAGAAGGAACTAGCAAAAGCTGAAATCCAGAAGATTCTAAAGGAAAAAGACCAGTTGGCTGCAGACCTGAGCTCCATGGAAAAGTCTTTCTCTGACCTCTTCAAGCGGTTTGAGAAACAGAAGGAAGTGATCGAGGGGTATCACACGAATGAAGAATCTCTAAAGAAGTGTGTCGAGGATTACACAGTGAGGATTGAGAAGGAGGGCCAGCGGTACCAGGCCCTGAAGGCCCACGCAGAAGAGAAGCTCAAGCTGGCCAGTGAGGAGATTGCCCAGGTGCGCAGCAAGGCCCAAGCGGAGGCCCTGGCCTTCCAGGCCAGCCTGAGGAAGGAGCAGATGCGCATCCAGTCACTGGAGAAGACAGTAGAGCAGAAGACTAAGGAAAATGAAGAATTAACCCGAATCTGTGATGACCACATTTCCAAGATGGAGAAGATCTGACCTGAAGCCCCTCCCCCCCCTTTCTGTATATCTGTCTGTCTGTCTGGGGAAGGTTTTGTGTTCTTTCCTCTCACTTAACCTCTGGTTTTTAAACTAGACTACTTTAAGAAGAGTAAATAAAGTTTCCCTTAGGTTCGCAAAAAAAAAAAAAAAAAAGATCTGCAGACATGCAGAGATCTGCATCTGTGGTGCAGATGTTGGAAACTCTTTGTGCAGGCAGTTTGCAACTCTGAGGGACTGAGGGTGAGCTCAACTCTCCGAAGTAAGTTGCTTTTGGACAAGGCGTTCTGTTAGCTTCTCTCGTATGACCTGTGGATGTAGCACCCGGCTCTCACAGGAAATACTAGGAAATCGCTGGGTGAGCTTCGATGCACTAGTCTAGTGGGCCAGGACTTTCCCACTTACATCTGACAAAACTTCAGGCACGCATCGGGGCTAGGCCTGTTAGGAGCGTGGTGTACGTGCTGGCAGGATGTGGGAGGGAATGTCCATAAGCCCAACTCTCGGAAGTGTGTATGCTTTGCAGGAAGATGTCTGCTAGACTCTTTGATGGGAGCTAGGACCGAGCTCCACTCTCATTGAACAAGGACGTTTGCAATGTCTGCATTGAGATCAGATACACCTGAGGAGAATCCTGTCACTTCCACATGCTCTTCACACAACCTCTTCCGGCACCTAACATAAGGATGCTGGGACCTACGTCTACGGGCAGTCAGAATGCGGGAGGGTCCTGCCCTGAACTCAGCTCGCACAAGGAAGCACGCCTACAAGCCAGCTTTCAACTAGCTGCGTTCCTCGGGCACTGAGAACGTAACAGTGTTCTAAGCCAGGAGGTACCCAGAATACCACTCCACTGCAGCTGGAGACACCCTCCAGGTCTGCTTATTCCACTTGCGTCTCACAAGCCTCTGACAAACGGCTGTGGTGCAGATGTTGGAAACTCTTTCTGCAGGCAGTGTGCAACTGTGAGGGACTGAGGGTGAGCTCAACTCTCCGAAGTAAGTTGCTTTCGGACAAGGCGTTCAGCTAGCTTCTCTCGTATGGCACTTAGGATGTCGCACCTGGCTCACACAGGAAATACTAGGAAATCGCTGGGTTGAGCTTGGATGCACTAGTCTTGTGGGCCGGGACTTTCCACTTACCTCTCACAACACTTCAGGCACGCATCGGGGCTAGGCCTGTTAGGAGCGCGGTGTACGTGCAGGCAGGATGTGGGAGGGACAGTCCATAAGCCCAACTCTCGGAAGTGTGTATGCTTTGCAGGCAGATGTCTGCTAGACACTTTGATGGGAGCTAGGACCGAGCTACACTCTCATTGAACAAGGACGTTTGCAATGTCTGCATTGAGATCAGATACACCTGAGGAGAATCCTGTCACTTCCACATGCTCTTCACACAACCTCTTCCGGCACCTAACATAAGGATGCTGGGACCTACGTCTACGGGCAGTCAGAATGCGGGAGGGTCCTGCCCTGAACTCAGCTCGCACAAGGAAGCACGCCTACAAGCCAGCTTTCAACTAGCTGCGTTCCTCGGGCACTGAGAACGTAACAGTGTTCTAAGCCAGGAGGTACCCAGAATACCACTCCACTGCAGCTGGAGACACCCTCCAGGTCTGCTTATTCCACTTGCGTCTCACAAGCCTCTGACAAACGGCTGTGGTGCAGATGTTGGAAACTCTTTCTGCAGGCAGTGTGCAACTGTGAGGGACTGAGGGTGAGCTCAACTCTCCGAAGTAAGTTGCTTTCGGACAAGGCGTTCAGCTAGCTTCTCTCGTATGGCACTTAGGATGTCGCACCTGGCTCACACAGGAAATACTAGGAAATCGCTGGGTTGAGCTTGGATGCACTAGTCTTGTGGGCCGGGACTTTCCACTTACCTCTCACAACACTTCAGGCACGCATCGGGGCTAGGCCTGTTAGGAGCGCGGTGTACGTGCAGGCAGGATGTGGGAGGGACAGTCCATAAGCCCAACTCTCGGAAGTGTGTATGCTTTGCAGGCAGATGTCTGCTAGACACTTTGATGGGAGCTAGGACCGAGCTACACTCTCATTGAACAAGGCTGTTTGCAATGTCTGCATTGAGATCAGATACACCTGAGGAGAATCCTGTCACTTCCACATGCTCTTCACACAACCTCTTCCGGCACCTAACATAAGGATGCTGGGACCTACGTCTACGGGCAGTCAGAATGCGGGAGGTTCCTGCCCTGAACTCAGCTCGCACAAGGAAGCACGCCTACAAGCCAGCTTTCAACTAGCTGCGTTCCTCGGGCACTGAGAACGTAACAGTGTTCTAAGCCAGGAGGTACCCAGAATACCACTCCACTGCAGCTGGAGACACCCTCCAGGTCTGCTTATTCCACTTGCGTCTCACAAGCCTCTGACAAACGGCTGTGGTGCAGATGTTGGAAACTCTTTCTGCAGGCAGTGTGCAACTGTGAGGGACTGAGGGTGAGCTCAACTCTCCGAAGTAAGTTGCTTTCGGACAAGGCGTTCAGCTAGCTTCTCTCGTATGGCACTTAGGATGTCGCACCTGGCTCACACAGGAAATACTAGGAAATCGCTGGGTTGAGCTTGGATGCACTAGTCTTGTGGGCCGGGACTTTCCACTTACCTCTCACAACACTTCAGGCACGCATCGGGGCTAGGCCTGTTAGGAGCGCGGTGTACGTGCAGGCAGGATGTGGGAGGGACAGTCCATAAGCCCAACTCTCGGAAGTGTGTATGCTTTGCAGGCAGATGTCTGCTAGACACTTTGATGGGAGCTAGGACCGAGCTACACTCTCATTGAACAAGGACGTTTGCAATGTCTGCATTGAGATCAGATACACCTGAGGAGAATCCTGTCACTTCCACATGCTCTTCACACAACCTCTTCCGGCACCTAACATAAGGATGCTGGGACCTACGTCTACGGGCAGTCAGAATGCGGGAGGGTCCTGCCCTGAACTCAGCTCGCACAAGGAAGCACGCCTACAAGCCAGCTTTCAACTAGCTGCGTTCCTCGGGCACTGAGAACGTAACAGTGTTCTAAGCCAGGAGGTACCCAGAATACCACTCCACTGCAGCTGGAGACACCCTCCAGGTCTGCTTATTCCACTTGCGTCTCACAAGCCTCTGACAAACGGCTGTGGTGCAGATGTTGGAAACTCTTTCTGCAGGCAGTGTGCAACTGTGAGGGACTGAGGGTGAGCTCAACTCTCCGAAGTAAGTTGCTTTCGGACAAGGCGTTCAGCTAGCTTCTCTCGTATGGCACTTAGGATGTCGCACCTGGCTCACACAGGAAATACTAGGAAATCGCTGGGTTGAGCTTGGATGCACTAGTCTTGTGGGCCGGGACTTTCCACTTACCTCTCACAACACTTCAGGCACGCATCGGGGCTAGGCCTGTTAGGAGCGCGGTGTACGTGCAGGCAGGACGTTTTTTTTTTTGTTTTTTTTGTTTTTGTTTTTTTTTTTTTTATATCAATTAGCAACATAAGTTTATTTTCCCACTTTCAAAATAACCCTTCAAACAATCGAATTTTTTAAGTGTAGGGTTTTAAGAAGCAACAAATGTGATATTAAATTTCCCTCTTACAATAG
>NW_024570790.1:0-12636 GCF_018345385.1 Vulpes lagopus | reverse complement strand
GGGGTGGTGGAAGGGGAGGAGGGCGGGTGTTGGAGGGGAAGGGGTGACGGGCACTGAGGTGGACACTTGATGGGATGAGCACTGGGTGTTTTTCTGTATGTTGGTAAATTGAACACCAATAAAAATTAATTAAAAAAAAATACAGACATTGCAAACGTCGTTGTTCAATGAGAGTGTAGCTCGGTCCTAGCTCCTATCAAACTGTGTAGCAGACATCTTTCTGCAAAGCATACACACTTCCAAGAGTTGACCTTATGGACTGTCCCTCCCACATCCTGCCTGCAGGTACACTGCGCTCCTAACAGGCCTAGCCCCGATGCGTGCCTGAAATGTTGTGAGAGGTAAGTGGAAAGTCCCGACCCACAAGACTAGTGCATCTAAGCTCAACCCAGCAATTTCCTAGTATTTCCTGTGTGAGCCAGGTGCTACATCCTAAGTGCCATACGAGAGAAGCTAGCTGAACGTCTTGTCCAAAAGCAACTTACTTCGGAGAGTTGAGCTGACCCTCAGTCGCTCACAGTTGCACATTGCCTGCAGAATGAGTTTCCAACATCTGCACCACAGCTGTTTGTCAGAGGCTTGTGAGACACAAGTTGAATAAGCAGACCTGGAGGGTGTCTCCAGCTGCAGTGGAGTGGTATTCTGGGTACCTCCTGCTTAGAGTACTGCTACGTTCTCATGCCCAGCTATTTGAAAGAACGCAGCTGGTTGAAAGCTGGCTTGTAGGCATGCTTCCTTGTGTGAGCTGAGGTCAGCGCAGGATCCTCCCACATCCTGACTGCCCGTAGACCTAGGTCCCAGCATCCTTATTTTAGGTGCCGGAAGAGGTTGTGTGAAAATCATATGGAAGTGACAGGACTCTGCTCAAGTGAATCTGAGTCCAATACAGACATTGCAAACGTCCTTGTTCAATGAGAGTGTAGCTCGGTCCCAGCTCCCATCAATAAGTGTCTAGCAGCCATCTGCCTGGAAAGCATACACACTTCCGAGAGTTGAGCTTATGGCCTATCACTCCCACATCCTGACTGCCTGTACGGTTCGCTTGTACAGCATTTCATTCTACAAGGCACAGGAGCAGAGAGAGCACCAATGACTGGCTTGTCAATTTCGCTCCTAGCGGACAGCTGCCTCCAAGGCATGCACACTCCTTTGGGTTGAGCTGATGGCTTCAACCTCCCACATGCTGACCGCCTGTACCCTTTGCAGCCAAGGGATTTTGTTGGACACGGGATTCAAGCTTTGTGAGAGGCAAGTGTCTCTTTGCTCAATCCAGTGACTTCTGATGACTTCCTCCCTCAGATGGGTGGTACATACTAACTTCCAACCCTGAGTACCTATGCAAGCTCTCTCTCGGGGGAACTTCCTTCTGTGAGATGAGCTGATTCGCGGTCCTTCCCACTTCCACACTGCCTGCACATAGAGTTATGAACATCGTCACTAGACATGTTTGTCAGAAGCTCATGGGACGCAAGGGGCAAGCTGCAGGCCTCAATGGTGCTGTCACTCGGTGCAGTAGAGCAATATTCACGCAACGTCCTGACTTCCAGTGCTGCTACATTCTCACGGCCATAAGAACGCAGCTAGTGGAAAGCTGCATTCGGGGCATGCTTCCTTTTGAGAGTTGAGCTCAACGAAGGACCGTCCACCTCGAGTCCCCCTGTGGGTGGAGCTGCTAACATCATCATGTCAGGTGCAGGGAGACGTTGTGAGAAATGCCTGTGGAAACGTCAGGCCTGCCCTCACAGGCAAGGTGAGTTGAATACAGCGATTGCCCATGACCTTGTTCAATTAGAGTGTAGCTAGGTTCTAACTCTCCTGTATGGGTTGGGAGCAGACATCTGCCTCCCAGGCATACACGACCCTGAGAGTTGAGCTTATGGCCTGTCGCTCCCACATCCTGCCTGCAGGTACACCTCGCTCCTAACAGGTCTAGGCTCGATGCGTGACTGAAGTGTTGTGAGAGGTAAGTGGAAAGTCCCGGCCCACAAGACTCGTGCATCCAAGCTCAATCTAGCGGTTTCCTAGTATTTCCTGTGTGACCCAGGTGCTACATCTTAAGTGCCATACGAGAGAAGCTAGCTGTACGCCTTGTCCAAAAGCAACTTACTTGGGAGAGTTTAGCTCACCCTCAGTCCCTCACACTTGCACACTGCCTGCAGAAAAGGTTTCCGACATCTGCACCAGAGCCGTTTGTCAGAGGCTTGTGAGTCGCAATTGGAATAAGCAGACCTGGAGGGTGTCTCCAACTGCAGTGGAGTGGTATTCTGGGAACCTCCTGGCTTTGAATACGGCTACGTTCTCAGTGCCTTAAGAACGCAGCTAGTTGAAAGATGGCTGGTAGGCATGCTTCCTTGTGAGAACTGAGGTAAGGGCAGGACCTTGCCGCATCCTGACTGCCCGTAGACGTAGGTCCCAGCATCCTTATGTTAGGAGCCAGAAGAGGTTGTGAAAAAGCATGTGGAAGTGACAGGACTCTGCTCAAGTGTATCTGATCTCAATACAGACATTGCAAACGTCCTTGTTCAATGAGAGTGTAGCTCAGTCCTAGATCCCATCAAAGTGTGTAGCAGACAATTGCCTGCAAAGCGTACACACTTCCGAGAGTTGAGCTTATGGACTATCCCTCCCACATCGTGTCGGCAGGTACACCGCGCTACTAACAGACCTAGCCCCGATGCGTGCCTGAAGTGTTGTGAGAGGTAAGTGGAAAGTCCCGGCCCACAAGAATAGTGCATCCAAGCTCAATCTAGCGGTTTCCTAGTATTTATTGTGTGAGCAAGGTGCTACATCCTAAGTGCCATACGAGAGAAGCTAGCTGAACGCCTTGTCCAAAAGCAACATACTTCGGAGAGTTTAGCTCACCCTCAGTCCCTCACAGTTGCACACTGCCTGCAAAAAGAGTTTCCAACATCTGCACCAGAGCCGTTTGTCAGAGGCTTGTGAGACGCAAGTGGAATAAGCAGACCTGGAGGGTTTCTCCAGCGGCACTGGATTGGTATTCTGGGAACCTCCTGGCTTAGAACACTGCTACGTTCTCAGTTCCCTAAGAACGCAGCTAGATGAAAGCTGGTTTGAAGGCATGCTTCCCTGTGCGACCTGTGGTCAGGGCAGGACCCTCCCGCATCCTGACTGCACGTCGAATTAAGTCCCAGAATCCTTATGTTAGGCGCCGGAAGAGGTTGTGTGTAAAGCATGTGGGAGTGCCAGGACTCTGCTCAAGTGAATCTGAGTCCAATACAGACATTGCAAACGTCCTTGTTCAATGAGAGTGTAGCTCGGTCCTAGAACCCATCAAAAAGTGTCTTCCAGACATCTGCCTGCAAAGCATACACATTTCCGAGAGTTGAGCTTATGGAGTGTCCCTCCCACATCCTGCCTGCAGGTACACCCCGCTCCTAATACGCCTATCCCCGATGCGTGCCTGAAGTGTTGTGAGAAGTAAGTGGAAACTCCCAGCCCACAAGACTAGTGCATCCAAGCTCAATCCAGCGAATTCCTAGTATTTACTGTGTGAGCCAGGTGCTACATCCTAAGTGCCATACGAGAGAAGCTAGCTGAACGCCTTGTCCAAAAGCAACATACTTCGGAGAGTTGAGCGACCCTCAGTCGACAGTTTCACACTGCATGCAAAAAGACTTTCCAACATCTGCACCAGAGCCGTTTGTCAGAGGCTTGTGAGACGCAAGTGGAATAAGCAGACCTGGAGGGTGTCTCCAGCTGCAGTGGAGTGGTATTCTGGGTACCTCCTGGCTTAGAACACTGTTACGTTCTCAGTGCCCGAGGAACGCAGCTAGTTGAAAGCTGGCTTGTAGGCGTGCTTCCTTGTGCGAGCTGAGTTCAGGGCAGGACCCTCCCGCATTCTGACTGCCCGTAGACGTAGGTCCCAGCATCCTTATGTTAGGTGCCGGAAGAGGTTGTGTGAAGAGCATGTGGAAGTGACAGGATTCTCCTCAGGTGTATCTGATCTCAATGCAGACATTGCAAACGTCCTTGTTCAATGAGAGTGTAGCTCGGTCCTAGCTCCCATCAAAGTGTCTAGCAGACATCTGCCTGCAAAGCATACACACTTCCGAGAGTTGGGCTTATGGACTGTCCCTCCCACATCCTGCCTGCACGTACACCGCGCTCCTAACAGGCCTAGCCCCGATGCGTGCCTGAAGTGTTGTGAGAGGTAAGTGGAAAGTCCCGGCCCACAAGACTAGTGCATCCAAGCTCAACCCAGCGATTTCCTAGTATTTCCTGTGTGAGCCAGGTGCTGACATCCTAAGTGCCATACGAGAGAAGCTAGCTGAACGCCTTGTCCGAAAGCAACTTACTTCGGAGAGTTGAGCTCACCCTCAGTCCCTCACAGTTGCACACTGCCTGCAGAAAGAGTTTCCAACATCTGCACCACAGCCGTTTGTCAGAGGCTTGTGAGACGCAAGTGGAATAAGCAGACCTGGAGGGTGTCTCCAGCTGCAGTGGAGTGGTATTCTGGGTACCTCCTGGCTTAGAACACTGTTACGTTCTCAGTGCCCGAGGAACGCAGCTAGTTGAAAGCTGGCTTGTAGGCGTGCTTCCTTGTGCGAGCTGAGTTCAGGGCAGGACCCTCCCGCATTCTGACTGCCCGTAGACGTAGGTCCCAGCATCCTTATGTTAGGTGCCGGAAGAGGTTGTGTGAAGAGCATGTGGAAGTGACAGGATTCTCCTCAGGTGTATCTGATCTCAATGCAGACATTGCAAACGTCCTTGTTCAATGAGAGTGTAGCTCGGTCCTAGCTCCCATCAAAGTGTCTAGCAGACATCTGCCTGCAAAGCATACACACTTCCGAGAGTTGGGCTTATGGACTGTCCCTCCCACATCCTGCCTGCACGTACACCGCGCTCCTAACAGGCCTAGCCCCGATGCGTGCCTGAAGTGTTGTGAGAGGTAAGTGGAAAGTCCCGGCCCACAAGACTAGTGCATCCAAGCTCAACCCAGCGATTTCCTAGTATTTCCTGTGTGAGCCAGGTGCTACATCCTAAGTGCCATACGAGAGAAGCTAGCTGAACGCCTTGTCCGAAAGCAACTTACTTCGGAGAGTTGAGCTCACCCTCAGTCCCTCACAGTTGCACACTGCCTGCAGAAAGAGTTTCCAACATCTGCACCACAGCCGTTTGTCAGAGGCTTGTGAGACGCAAGTGGAATAAGCAGACCTGGAGGGTGTCTCCAGCTGCAGTGGAGTGGTATTCTGGGTACCTCCTGGCTTAGAACACTGTTACGTTCTCAGTGCCCGAGGAACGCAGCTAGTTGAAAGCTGGCTTGTAGGCGTGCTTCCTTGTGCGAGCTGAGTTCAGGGCAGGACCCTCCCGCATTCTGACTGCCCGTAGACGTAGGTCCCAGCATCCTTATGTTAGGTGCCGGAAGAGGTTGTGTGAAGAGCATGTGGAAGTGACAGGATTCTCCTCAGGTGTATCTGATCTCAATGCAGACATTGCAAACGTCCTTGTTCAATGAGAGTGTAGCTCGGTCCTAGCTCCCATCAAAGTGTCTAGCAGACATCTGCCTGCAAAGCATACACACTTCCGAGAGTTGGGCTTATGGACTGTCCCTCCCACATCCTGCCTGCACGTACACCGCGCTCCTAACAGGCCTAGCCCCGATGCGTGCCTGAAGTGTTGTGAGAGGTAAGTGGAAAGTCCCGGCCCACAAGACTAGTGCATCCAAGCTCAACCCAGCGATTTCCTAGTATTTCCTGTGTGAGCCAGGTGCGACATCCTAAGTGCCATACGAGAGAAGCTAGCTGAACGCCTTGTCCGAAAGCAACTTACTTCGGAGAGTTGAGCTCACCCTCAGTCCCTCACAGTTGCACACTGCCTGCAGAAAGAGTTTCCAACATCTGCACCACAGCCGTTTGTCAGAGGCTTGTGAGACGCAAGTGGAATAAGCAGACCTGGAGGGTGTCTCCAGCTGCAGTGGAGTGGTATTCTGGGTACCTCCTGGCTTAGAACACTGTTACGTTCTCAGTGCCCGAGGAACGCAGCTAGTTGAAAGCTGGCTTGTAGGCGTGCTTCCTTGTGCGAGCTGAGTTCAGGGCAGGACCCTCCCGCATTCTGACTGCCCGTAGACGTAGGTCCCAGCATCCTTATGTTAGGTGCCGGAAGAGGTTGTGTGAAGAGCATGTGGAAGTGACAGGATTCTCCTCAGGTGTATCTGATCTCAATGCAGACATTGCAAACGTCCTTGTTCAATGAGAGTGTAGCTCGGTCCTAGCTCCCATCAAGTGTCTAGCAGACATCTGCCTGCAAAGCATACACACTTCCGAGAGTTGGGCTTATGGACTGTCCCTCCCACATCCTGCCTGCACGTACACCGCGCTCCTAACAGGCCTAGCCCCGATGCGTGCCTGAAGTGTTGTGAGAGGTAAGTGGAAAGTCCCGGCCCACAAGACTAGTGCATCCAAGCTCAACCCAGCGATTTCCTAGTATTTCCTGTGTGAGCCAGGTGCTGACATCCTAAGTGCCATACGAGAGAAGCTAGCTGAACGCCTTGTCCAGAAAGCAACTTACTTCGGAGAGTTGAGCTCACCCTCAGTCCCTCACAGTTGCACACTGCCTGCAGAAAGAGTTTCCAACATCTGCACCACAGCCGTTTGTCAGAGGCTTGTGAGACGCAAGTGGAATAAGCAGACCTGGAGGGTGTCTCCAGCTGCAGTGGAGTGGTATTCTGGGTACCTCCTGGCTTAGAACACTGTTACGTTCTCAGTGCCCGAGGAACGCAGCTAGTTGAAAGCTGGCTTGTAGGCGTGCTTCCTTGTGCGAGCTGAGTTCAGGGCAGGACCCTCCCGCATTCTGACTGCCCGTAGACGTAGGTCCCAGCATCCTTATGTTAGGTGCCGGAAGAGGTTGTGTGAAGAGCATGTGGAAGTGACAGGATTCTCCTCAGGTGTATCTGATCTCAATGCAGACATTGCAAACAGTCCTTGTTCAATGAGAGTGTAGCTCGGTCCTAGCTCCCATCAAAGTGTCTAGCAGACATCTGCCTGCAAAGCATACACACTTCCGAGAGTTGGGCTTATGGACTGTCCCTCCCACATCCTGCCTGCACGTACACCGCGCTCCTAACAGGCCTAGCCCCGATGCGTGCCTGAAGTGTTGTGAGAGGTAAGTGGAAAGTCCCGGCCCACAAGACTAGTGCATCCAAGCTCAACCCAGCGATTTCCTAGTATTTCCTGTGTGAGCCAGGTGCGACATCCTAAGTGCCATACGAGAGAAGCTAGCTGAACGCCTTGTCCGAAAGCAACTTACTTCGGAGAGTTGAGCTCACCCTCAGTCCCTCACAGTTGCACACTGCCTGCAGAAAGAGTTTCCAACATCTGCACCACAGCCGTTTGTCAGATGCTTGTGAGACGCAAGTGGAATAAGCAGACCTGGAGGGTGTCTCCAGCTGCAGTGGAGTGGTATTCTGGGTACCTCCTGGCTTAGAACACTGTTACGTTCTCAGTGCCCGAGGAACGCAGCTAGTTGAAAGCTGGCTTGTAGGCGTGCTTCCTTGTGCGAGCTGAGTTCAGGGCAGGACCCTCCCGCATTCTGACTGCCCGTAGACGTAGGTCCCAGCATCCTTATGTTAGGTGCCGGAAGAGGTTGTGTGAAGAGCATGTGGAAGTGACAGGATTCTCCTCAGGTGTATCTGATCTCAATGCAGACATTGCAAACGTCCTTGTTCAATGAGAGTGTAGCTCGGTCCTAGCTCCCATCAAAGTGTCTAGCAGACATCTGCCTGCAAAGCATACACACTTCCGAGAGTTGGGCTTATGGACTGTCCCTCCCACATCCTGCCTGCACGTACACCGCGCTCCTAACAGGCCTAGCCCCGATGCGTGCCTGAAGTGTTGTGAGAGGTAAGTGGAAAGTCCCGGCCCACAAGACTAGTGCATCCAAGCTCAACCCAGCGATTTCCTAGTATTTCCTGTGTGAGCCAGGTGCTGACATCCTAAGTGCCATACGAGAGAAGCTAGCTGAACGCCTTGTCCGAAAGCAACTTACTTCGGAGAGTTGAGCTCACCCTCAGTCCCTCACAGTTGCACACTGCCTGCAGAAAGAGTTTCCAACATCTGCACCACAGCCGTTTGTCAGAGGCTTGTGAGACGCAAGTGGAATAAGCAGACCTGGAGGGTGTCTCCAGCTGCAGTGGAGTGGTATTCTGGGTACCTCCTGGCTTAGAACACTGTTACGTTCTCAGTGCCCGAGGAACGCAGCTAGTTGAAAGCTGGCTTGTAGGCGTGCTTCCTTGTGCGAGCTGAGTTCAGGGCAGGACCCTCCCGCATTCTGACTGCCCGTAGACGTAGGTCCCAGCATCCTTATGTTAGGTGCCGGAAGAGGTTGTGTGAAGAGCATGTGGAAGTGACAGGATTGTCCTCAAGTGTATCTGATCTCAATGCAGACATTGCAAACGTCCTTGTTCAATGAGAGTGTAGCTCGGTCCTAGCTCCCATCAAAGTGTCTAGCAGACATCTGCCTGCAAAGCATACACACTTCCGAGAGTTGGGCTTATGGACTGTCCCTCCCACATCCTGCCTGCACGTACACCGCGCTCCTAACAGGCCTAGCCCCGATGCGTGCCTGAAGTGTTGTGAGAGGTAAGTGGAAAGTCCCGGCCCACAAGACTAGTGCATCCAAGCTCAACTCAGCGATTTCCTAGTATTTCCTGTGTGAGCCAGGTGCGACATCCTAAGTGCCATACGAGAGAAGCTAGCTGAACGCCTTGTCCGAAAGCAACTTACTTCGGAGAGTTGAGCTCACCCTCAGTCCCTCACAGTTGCACACTGCCTGCAGAAAGAGTTTCCAACATCTGCACCACAGCCGTTTGTCAGAGGCTTGTGAGACGCAAGTGGAATAAGCAGACCTGGAGGGTGTCTCCAGCTGCAGTGGAGTGGTATTCTGGGTACCTCCTGGCTTAGAACACTGTTACGTTCTCAGTGCCCGAGGAACGCAGCTAGTTGAAAGCTGGCTTGTAGGCGTGCTTCCTTGTGCGAGCTGAGTTCAGGGCAGGACCCTCCCGCATTCTGACTGCCCGTAGACGTAGGTCCCAGCATCCTTATGTTAGGTGCCGGAAGAGGTTGTGTGAAGAGCATGTGGAAGTGACAGGATTCTCCTCAGGTGTATCTGATCTCAATGCAGACATTGCAAACGTCCTTGTTCAATGAGAGTGTAGCTCGGTCCTAGCTCCCATCAAAGTGTCTAGCAGACATCTGCCTGCAAAGCATACACACTTCCGAGAGTTGGGCTTATGGACTGTCCCTCCCACATCCTGCCTGCACGTACACCGCGCTCCTAACAGGCCTAGCCCCGATGCGTGCCTGAAGTGTTGTGAGAGGTAAGTGGAAAGTCCCGGCCCACAAGACTAGTGCATCCAAGCTCAACCCAGCGATTTCCTAGTATTTCCTGTGTGAGCCAGGTGCTACATCCTAAGTGCCATACGAGAGAAGCTAGCTGAACGCCTTGTCCGAAAGCAACTTACTTCGGAGAGTTGAGCTCACCCTCAGTCCCTCACAGTTGCACACTGCCTGCAGAAAGAGTTTCCAACATCTGCACCACAGCCGTTTGTCAGAGGCTTGTGAGACGCAAGTGGAATAAGCAGACCTGGAGGGTGTCTCCAGCTGCAGTGGAGTGGTATTCTGGGTACCTCCTGGCTTAGAACACTGTTACGTTCTCAGTGCCCGAGGAACGCAGCTAGTTGAAAGCTGGCTTGTAGGCGTGCTTCCTTGTGCGAGCTGAGTTCAGGGCAGGACCCTCCCGCATTCTGACTGCCCGTAGACGTAGGTCCCAGCATCCTTATGTTAGGTGCCGGAAGAGGTTGTGTGAAGAGCATGTGGAAGTGACAGGATTCTCCTCAGGTGTATCTGATCTCAATGCAGACATTGCAAACGTCCTTGTTCAATGAGAGTGTAGCTCGGTCCTAGCTCCCATCAAAGTGTCTAGCAGACATCTGCCTGCAAAGCATACACACTTCGAGAGTTGGGCTTATGGACTGTCCCTCCCACATCCTGCCTGCACGTACACCGCGCTCCTAACAGGCCTAGCCCCGATGCGTGCCTGAAGTGTTGTGAGAGGTAAGTGGAAAGTCCCGGCCCAAAAGACTAGTGCATCCAAGCTCAACCAGCGATTTCCTAGTATTTCCTGTGTGAGCCAGGTGCGACATCCTAAGTGCCATACGAGAGAAGCTAGCTGAACGCCTTGTCCGAAAGCAACTTACTTCGGAGAGTTGAGCTCACCCTCAGTCCCTCACAGTTGCACACTGCCTGCAGAAAGAGTTTCCAACATCTGCACCACAGCCGTTTGTCAGAGGCTTGTGAGACGCAAGTGGAATAAGCAGACCTGGAGGGTGTCTCCAGCTGCAGTGGAGTGGTATTCTGGGTACCTCCTGGCTTAGAACACTGTTACGTTCTCAGTGCCCGAGGAACGCAGCTAGTTGAAAGCTGGCTTGTAGGCGTGCTTCCTTGTGCGAGCTGAGTTCAGGGCAGGACCCTCCCGCATTCTGACTGCCCGTAGACGTAGGTCCCAGCATCCTTATGTTAGGTGCCGGAAGAGGTTGTGTGAAGAGCATGTGGAAGTGACAGGATTCTCCTCAGGTGTATCTGATCTCAATGCAGACATTGCAAACGTCCTTGTTCAATGAGAGTGTAGCTCGGTCCTAGCTCCCATCAAAAGTGTCTTCAGACATCTGCCTGCAACGCATACACACTTCTGAGAGTTGGCTTATGGACTGTCCCTCCCACATCCTGCCTGCACGTACACCGCGTCCTAACAGGCCTAGCCCCGATGCGTGCCTGAAGTGTTGTGAGAGGTAAGTGGAAAGTCCCGGCCCACAAGACTAGTGCATCCAAGCTCAACCCAGCGATTTCCTAGTATTTCCTGTGTGAGCCAGTGCTACATCCTAAGTGCCATACGAGAGAAGCTAGCTGAACGCCTTGTCCAAAGCAACTTACTTCGGAGTGTTGAGCTCACCCTCAGTCCCTCACAGTTGCACACGGCCTGCAGAAAGAGTTTCCAACATCTGCACCACAGCCGTTTGTCAGAGGCTTGTGAGACGCAAGTGGAATAAGCAGACCTGGAGGGTGTCTCCAGCTGCAGTGGAGTGGTATTCTGGGTACCTCCTGGCTTAGAACACTGTTACGTTCTCAGTGCCCGAGGAACGCAGCTAGTTGAAAGCTGGCTTGTAGGCGTGCTTCCTTCTGTGAGCTGAGTTCAGGCAGGGACCCTCCCAGCATTCTGACTGCCCGTAGACGTAGGTCCCAGCATCCTTATGTTAGGTGCCGGAAGAGGTTGTGTGAAGAGCATGTGGAAGTGACAGGATTCTCCTCAGGGTATCTGATCTCAATGCAGACATTGCAAAAGCCTTGTTCAAGGAGAGTGTAGCTCGGTCCTAGCTCCCATCAAAGTGTCTAGCAGACATCTGCCTGCAAAGCATACACACTTCCGAGAGTTGGCTTATGGACTGTCCCTCCACATCCTGCCTGCACGTACACCGCGCTCCTAACAGGCCTAGCCCCGATGCGTGCCTGAAGTGTTGTGAGAGGTAAGTGGAAAGTCCCGGCCCACAAGACTAGTGCATCCAAGGCTCAACGCCAGCGATTTCTAGTATTCCTGTGTGAGCCAGGTGCGACATCCTAAGTGCCATACGAGAGAAGCTAGCTGAACGCCCTTGTCCGAAAGCAACTTACTTCGGAGAGTGAGCTCACCCTCAGTCCCTCACAGTTGCCACTGCCTGCAGAAAGAGTTTCCAACATCTGCACCACAGCCGTTTGTCAGAGGCTTGTGAGACGCAAGTGGAATAAGAAGACCTGGAGGGTGTCTCCAGCTGCAGTGGAGTGGTATTCTGGGTACCTCCTGGCTTAGAACACTGTTACGTTCTCAGTGCCGAGGAACGCAGCTAGTTGAAAGCTGGCTTGTAGGCGTGCTTCCTTGTGCGAGCTGAGTTCAGGGCAGGAGCCCTCCCGCATTCTGACTGCCAGTAGACGTAGGTCCCAGCATCCTTATATTAGGTGCCGGAAGAGGTTGTGTGAAGAGCATGTGGAAGTGACAGGATTCTCCTCAGGTGTATCTGATCTCAATGCAGACATTGCAAACAGTCCTTGTTCAATGAGAGTGTAGCTCGGTCCTAGCTCCATCAAGTGTCTAGCAGACATCTGCCTGCAACAATACACACTTCCGAGAGTTGGGCTTATGGACTGTCCTCCCACATCCTGCTGCACGTACACCGCGCTCCTAACAGTCCTAGCCCCGATGCGTGCCTGAAGTGTTGTGAGAGGTAAGTGGGAAAGTCCCGTCCCTCAAGACTAGTGCATCCAAGCTCAACCCCAGCGATTCCTAGTATTTCCAGTGTGAGCCAGAGAGCTACATCCTAAGTGGCCATACGAGAGAAGTAGCTGAACGCCTGTCGAAAGGCAACTTACTTCGGAGAGGTCGAGCTCACCCTCAGGTCCCTCACGATGCTGCACCCTGCTGCCGAAAGCGTTTTCCAACATTGCACCCACAGCCGTTTGTCAGATGGTTTGTGAGACGCAAGTGGAATAAGCAGACTGGAGGGTGTCTCCAGCTGCAGTGGAGCCCTGGTATTCTGGGTACCTCCTGACTTAGAGTACTGCTATGTTCTCAGTGCCCTAAGAACGCAGCTAG
>NW_024570789.1:0-22467 GCF_018345385.1 Vulpes lagopus | reverse complement strand
GGGCCGGGACATTCCACTTACCTCTCACAGCACTTCAGGCACGCATCGGGGTAGGCCTGTTAGGCGGGGTCTACCTGCAGGCAGGAAGTGGGAGGGACAGTCCATTAGCCCACTCTCGGAAGTGTGTGCGTTTGCAGGCAGAATGTCTCTAGAAACTTTGATGGGAAGCTAGGACCGAGTTACACTCTCATTGAACAAGGATGTTTGCAATGTCTGCATTGAGATCAGATACACCTGAGGAGAATCCTGTCACTTCCACATGCTCTTCACATAACCTCTTCCGGCACCTAACATAAGGATGCTGGGACCTATGTCGACGGGCAGTCAGAAATGCGGGAGGTCCTGCCTGACTCAGCTCGCACAAGGAAGCATGCCTACAAGCCAGCTTTCAACTAGCTGGTTAACTAGGGCACTGATAATGAAACAGTAGTCAAGCCACGAGTACCCAGAATACCATCCACTGCTGCTGGAGACACCTCCAGGTCTGCTTATTCCACTTGCTCTCACAAGCCTCTGACAAACGGCTCTGGAGCAGATGTTGGAAACTCTTCTGCAGGCAGTGTGCAACCATGAAGGACTGAGGGTGAGCTCAACTCTCCGAAGTAAGTTGCTTTTGGACAAGGCGTTCACCTAGCCCCTCTCATTAGGCACTTAGAATGTAGCACCTGGTCTCACAGGACAATACTAGGAAACCGCTAAATTTAGATTGGATGCACTAGGTCTTGTGGCCCGGGACTTTTCACTTACCTCTCACAACATTCAGGCACGATTGGGGCTAGGCCTTTTAGGTGCGTGGTGCCACTGCAGACAGATGTGGAGGGACGGTCCATAAGCTCAACTCTCAGAAGTGTGTATGTTTGCAGGCAGATGTCTGGAAGAGACTTATTGATGAGTGCTAGGACCGAGCTACACTCTCATTGAACAAGGACGTTTGCAATGTCTGCATTGAGATCAGATACACTTGAGGAGAATCCTGTCACTTCCATACTTTACACACAACCTCTCCTGCGCCTAACATAAGGATGCTGGGACCTAGTCACGTACAGTCAGGATGCGGGAGGGTCCTGCCTGACCTCAGCTCGCACAAGGAAGCATGCCTACAAGCCAGCTTTCAAGTAGCTGCGTTCCTAGGGCACTGAGAACGTGCAGTATTCATGCCAGAGGTTACCCAGAATACCACTCCACTGCAGCTGGAGACACCCTCCAGGTCTGCTTATTCCACTTGCGTCTCACAACCTCTGACAAACGCTCTGGTGCAGATGTTGGAAACTCTATTTGCAGGCAGTTTGCAACTGTGAGGACTGAGGGTGAGCTCAAACACTCCGAAGTAAGTTGCTATTGGACAAGGCGTTCAGCTAGCTTCTCTCGTATGACACTTAGGATGTAGCACTTGGCTCACAGGAAATACTAGGAATTCGCTGATTGAGCTTGGATGCACTAGTCTTGTGGGCCGGGACGTTTTCCACTTACCTCTCACAAACTTCAGTCACGCATCGGAGCAAATGCCTGTTAGGATGCGTGGTGACCTGCAGGCAGGATGTGGGAGGGACAGTCCATAAACTCAACTCTCACAAGCGTGTATGCTTTGCAGGCAGATGTCGGGAAGACACTTATTGATGGTGCTAGGAACGGCTACACTGTCATTGAACAAGGACGTTTGCAATGTCTGTATTGGACTCAGATACACTTGAGCAGAGTCCTGTCACTTCCACATGCTTTCACACAACCTCTCCGGCGCCTAACATAAGGATGCTGGGACCTAGGTCGACGTGCAGTCGGGGATGCGGGAGGGTCCTGCCCTGACCTCAGCTCGCACAAGGAAGCACGCCTACAAGCTAGCTTTCAACTAGCTGCGATCCTAGGGCACTGAGAACATAGCAGTGTTCTATGCCAGGAGGTTCCCAGAATCCCACTCCACTGCAGCTGGAGACACCATCCCAGGTCTGCTTATTCACTTGCGTCTCACAAGCCTCTGACAAACGTCTCTGCGTGCAGATGGTTCGGAAAACTCTTTCTGCAGCAGTGTGCAAATGTGAAGGACTGAGGCTGTGCTCAACTCTCCGAAGTAAGTTGCTTTTGGACAAGCATTCAGCTAGCTTCTCTCATTAGGCAACTTAGGATGTAGCACCATGGTCACACAGGGACATACTAAGGAAACCGCTAAATTAAGATTGGATGCACTGGTCTTGTGGGCTGGAGTTTCCACTTACCTCTCACAACAACTTCAGGCACGAATTGTGGCTAGACATTTAGGAGCGTGGTGCACCTGCAGGCAGGATGTGGGAGGGACAGTCCATAAGCTCAACTCTCGGAAGTGTGTATGCTTTGCAGGCAGACTCGTCTGTAAGACACTTATTGATGGGTGGTAGGCACCGATCTACACTCTCATTGAACAAGGACATTTGCAATGTCTGTATTGGACTCAGATTCACTTGAGCAGGAGTCCTGTCACTTCCACATGCTTTTCACACAACCTCTTCTGGCGCCTAACATAAGGATGCTGGGACGTAACGTCTACGGGCAGTCAGAATGTGGGAGGATCCTGCCCTGAACTGAGCTCGCACAAGGAAGCACGCCTACAAGCCAGCTTTCAACTAGCTGCGTTCCTCGGGCACTGAGAACGTAACAGTGTTCTAAGCCAGGAGGTACCCAGAATACCACACCACTGCAGGTGGAGACACCCTCCAGGTCTGCTTATTCCACTTGCGTCTCACAAGCTTCTGACAAACGGCTGTGGTGCAGATGTTGGAAACTCTTTCTGCAGGCAGTGTGCAACTGTGAGGGACTGAGGGTGAGCTCAACTCTCCGAAGTAAGTTGCTTGTGGACAAGGCGTTCAGCTAGCTTCTCTCGTATGGCACTTAGGATGTCGCACCTGGCTCACACAGGAAATACTAGGAAATCGCTGGGTTGAGCTTGGATGCACTAGTCTTGTGGGCCGGGACTTTCCACTTACCTCTCACAACACTTCAGGCACGCATCGGGGCTATGCCTGTTAGGAGCGCGGTGTACGTGCAGGCAGGATGTGGGAAGGACAGTCCATAAGCTCAACTCTCGAAAGTGTGTATGCTTTGCAGGCAGATGTCTGCTAGAAACTTTGATGGGAGCTAGGACCGAGCTACGCTCTCATTGAACAAGGACGTTTGCAATGTCTGCATTGGACTCAGATTCACTTTAGCAGAGTCCTGTAACTTCCACATGCTTTTCACACAACCTCTTCCGGCGCCTAACATAAAGATGGTGGGACCTTTGTCTAAGGGCAGGCAGGATGCGGGCGGGTCCTGTCCTGACCTCAGCTCGCACAAGGAAGCATGCCTACAAGCCAGCTTTCAACTAGCTGCGTTCTTCGGGCACTGAAATGTAGCAGTACTCTAAGCCAGGAGGTACCCAGAATACCACTCCACTGCAGCTGGAAACACCATCCAGGTCTGCTTATTCCACTTGCGTCCAGAAGCCTCTGAGATATGGCTGTGGTGCAGATGTTCGAAACTCATTGTGCAGGCAGTGTGCAACTGTGAGGGACTGAGGGTCACCTCAGCTCTCTGAAGTACATTGCTTTTGGACAAGGCGTTTAGCTAGCTTCTCTCATATGGCACTTATGATGCAGCACCTGGCTCACAAAGGAAATACTAGGAAACCGCTAGATTGAGCTTGGATGCACTAGTCTTGTGGGCCGGGACTTTCCACTTACCTCTCACAACACTTCAGTCACGCATTGAGCCTAGACCTGTTAGGAGCGCGGTGTACCTGCAGGCAGGATATGGGAGGGACAGGCCATAAGCTCAACGCTCAGGGGCGTGTATGCCTGGGAGGCAGATGTCTGCTCCCCACTCATACAGGTCAGTTAGATCCTAGCTACACTCTAATTGAACAAGGACATTGGAATCACTGTATTCACTCACCTTGCCATGAGGGCAGGCCTGACGTTTCCACAGGCATTTCTCACAACTTCTCCCTGCACCTGACATTAGGATGTTAGCAGCTCCACCCACAGGGGGCCCGAGGTGGAGGGTCCTTTGTTGAGCTCAACACTCAAAAGGAAGCATGCCCCGAATGCAGCTTTCCACTAGCTGCGTTCTCATGGCCGTGAGAACGTAGCAGCACTGGAAGTGAGGACGTTGCGTGAATACTGCTCTACTGCACCAAATGACAGCACCATTGAGGACTGCAGCTTGCCCCTTGCGTCCCATGAGCTTCTGACAAACATGTCTAGTGACGATGTTCGTAACTCCATGTGCAGGCAGTGTGGAAGTGGGAAGGACCGCGAATCAGCTCATCTCACAGATGGAAGTTCCCCCGAGAGAGAGCTTGCAAGTAGGTACTCAGGGTTGGAAGTTAGTATGTACCACCCATCTGAGGGAGGAAGTCATCAGAAGTCACTGGATTGAGCAAAGAGACACTTGCCTCTCACAAAGCTTGAATCCCGTGTCCAACAAAATCCCTCGGCTGCAAAGGGTACAGGCGGTCAGCATGTGGGAGGTTGAAGCCATAAGCACAACCCAAAGGAGTGTGCATGCCTTGGAGGCAGCTGTCCGCTAGGCGCGAAATTGACAAGCCAGTCATTGGTGCTCTCTCTGCTCCTGTGCCGCGTAGAACGAAATGCTCTACAAGCGAACCGTACAGGCAGTCAGGATGTGGGAGCGATAGGCCATAAGCTCAACTCTCGGAAGTGTGTACGCTTTCCAGGCAGATGGCTGCTAGACACTTATTGTTGGGAGCTGGGACCGAGCTACACTCTCATTGAACAAGGACTTTTGCAATGTCTGCATTGAGATCAGATTCACTTGAGCAGAGTCCTGTCACTTCCACATGCTTTTCACACAACCTCTTCCGGCACCTAAAATAAGGATGCTGGGACCTAGGTCTACGGGCAGTCAGGATGCGGGAAGGTCCTGCCCTGACCTCAGCTCGCAGAAGGAAGCATGCCTACAAGCCAGGTTTCAACTAGCTGTGTTTTTATGACTGTGGTGTCCTAACCTAACCTATACTTGGTCACTCCAGTCCCCAACTGGGCCTCAGCTGGTCTTGTGCCTCTGGTACTTTGTTTGGCCTCACCTGGACCTGGTAACTGTGTTCCCACCTGGGCCTCAACTGGTCTTATGACTTTTGTCCCCACCTGTGTCTCACCCAGACCAGGTGACTGTGTTCCACCTGGGCCTTACCTGGACCTGGTGAATCTGGTCCCCTCCTGGGTATCACCTGGACCTGGTGACTCTGGTCCTCACGTGCACCTCACCTGGAGCTGGTGACTCTTGTACTCACCTGGGCATCATCAGGATATGTTTAGTCTGTTTCCCAAGTGAGACTCTGGAACATTTAATTTGGTCCTCACCTGGGCTTCACCTGGACCTGGTGACTCTGGTTTCCACATGAACCACACGTGGACCTGGTGTCCCTGCTGTTCTTGTAGCCTCTCCTGTGCCTGGTGACTCCAGTCCCCCTACCCCCGGGCCTCACCTGGACTTGGTGATTCTGGTCCTCAGCTTGGTTTCACCTGGACGTGGTGACTGTGGTCCCCACGTTGGCCTTACCTGGACCTGCTGATTCTGGTTCCCACCTGGGCCTCACCTGTACCTGGTGATCTGGTTCTCACATGGACCACACCTAGACCTGGTGACCGTGCTGTCCTTCTAGACTCACCTTTAACTGGTAACTCTGGTGTCCACCTGGGCCTCCCCTGGACCTGGTGAATCTGGTCCCCACTTGGTCCTCAAGTGGACCTGGTGACTCTGGTCCTGAGATGGGCATCATTGGAACATGGTTATTGTGTTCCCCACCTGGGACTCACCTCGACCTGGTAACTCTGGTCCTTACCTGGGCCCCACCTGGACCTGGTGATTCTGGTCTGCACCTGAGACTACCCTGGATCTGGTGACTGTGGTCCCCACCTGGGCCTCACTTGGACCTGGTGACTCTGATCCCCATCTGGGCCTCACCTGGCCCTGTTAACTCTGGTCCTCAACTGGGCATAATTGGGACCCGGTTACTGTGTTCCACAACTGAGCCTCACCTGGACCAGGTGACTCTGGTCCCCCTCTGGGTCTCACCCTGACCTGGTGACTGTGAACCCCACTTTGGCCTGATTTGGACCTTCTGACTCTGGTTGCCACCTGCGCCTCACCTTGAACTGTTGACTCTGGTTCTTTCAAGGGCCTCCCCTATACCTGGTGATTCTGGTCCCCACCTGGGCCTCACGTGTGCCTGGTGAGTCTGGTCCTCACCTGGGCCTCATCTGGACCTGGTGACTCTGGTCCCCACCTGGACCTCTCCTGGACCTGGTGACTCTCTTTCCAACATGGACCTCACCTGGATCTGGTGACTCTGGTCCTCAGTTTGGCCTCACCTGGACCTGGTGACTCTCGTCCCCACTTTGACCTAACTCAGACCTGGTGAATCTCGTCCCCACCTAGGCCTCACCGAGACCTGGTGACTCTTGTCCCCAGCTATGCCTCAATTCGACCTGATGATTCTGGTCCTCACGTGGGCCTCACATGGACCTGGGACTCAGCTGGATATAGTGGCTCTGATTCCCACATGGGGCTCACCTGATACTGGTGACTGTGGTCTTCTTCTATGCCTCACCAGGACCTGGTGATTCTGATCCCCATTGGGCCTTGCATGGCCCTAGTGACTCTGGTCCTCACATAGGCATCATTGGGACCTGGATACTCTATTCCACACCTGGGCCTCACATTGACCGGGGACCTCTGGTCCCACTCTGGGCCTCAAACTAAACTGGTTACTCTGGTCCCCCTCTGGACCTCACCCTTACCTTTTGACTCTGGTCCCCCCCCCAGGCTTCACTTGGACCTGGTGAATCTGGTCCTTACCTGTTCCTCACCTGAACCTTGTGACTGTGGTCCCCACCTGGGTCTCACCTGGACTTGGTGAATCTTGTTGCCACCTGGGCCTCACCTGGACCTTGTGACTGTGGTCCCCACCTGGGTCTCACCTGGATCTGGTGGCTCTGGTTCCCATATGGGGCTTTCCTGGACCTGGTTCCTGTGGTCTCCTTCTGGCCTCAGCTGGAACAAAATGACTCTCATGGGTAAATAAATAAAATCTTAAAAACCAAACAAGAGAAAGGACAAAGTCATACGATCCTCTCAAGAGTTGCAGAAAAAGCATTTGACAAAATACAACATAAAAAGCATAGTGGGTAGTAAAAGGGAATATAAGGGAAGGGAGAAGAAATGTGTGGGAAATATCAGAAAGGGAAACAGAACATAAAGACTCCTAACTCTGGGAAATGAACTAGGGGTGGTGGAAGGGGAGGACGGCGGGGGGTGGGGGTGAATGGGTGACGGGCACTGAGAGGGGCACTTGAAGGAATGAGCACTGGGTGTTATTCTGTATGTTGGCAAAGTGAACACCAATTAAAAATAAATTTATTATTTTTAAAAAAAGGATAGTGGGTTTTTTATTTTTTTTATTTTTTTTTCGGCATAGTGGGTTTTGAGGAAACTTATATCAACAGAATAAAGGCCGTGTAGGAAGGCCCGTAGCTGACATCATCCTCAAGGGTGAAAACTTGAAATCGTCTCCCCTAAGAGCAGGAACAAGCCAAGGAAGTCCCCTCTCAGCACTGGAAGTCCTATCGTAGTCAACAGACAGGAAACAGAAAAGGTTCCACACCTGGAGGGGGACATCACACTGTCCCTATTTGCTGAAGATGTGGTATTAGAAACAGGAAACCCGACAGACTCCACCAAAAACTGTTAGAACTAAAAAAAAAAAAAAAAAAAAAAAAAAACTGTTAGAACTAATGAGTGAATTCCTTAAAGTTGTGGGACACAAAATGAACAGAGATCAGTAGCCTTGCTGTGTCCCGACAATGAGCACTCAGGAAGGAAATTCAGGACATGACTCCCTTATCAGGAGCATCCAAAAAACAAAATAATTAGACTAAACCAAGGAACTGCAAGACTTGTACACTGAAAATTACAAGACTTTGGGAGGACATCCTGGGCTCGTGGGGTCGGAGCCTTCATCTTGTTAAAATGTCCACAGTTCCAGAAGCCACCCGCAGTTCCAATGTCATTCCTATCAAAATCATGGTGGCCGATTTTAGAAATAGAAAAAGCACTCCTAACATTTGTCCGCCCCCACAAATGACCCTGGGCAGCAAATCAGTGTTGGAGAAGCAGGACAGAGCTGGACGCAGCACTTTCTTATTTCAAACGATGTCACAGAGACACAGGATAAAGCAGTGTGGTTCTCGGGGCCCTGGCTGGCTCCGTTGGTTAAGCATCTGACTCTTGACCTCACCCCTGGTCTTGATCTTGGGGTCATAAGTATTAGGCCTGTGTTGGGCTGTGGACGAGGCATGGAGCCTACTTAAACAAACCAAACCCACAGGGGCGTGGTTCTGGCATTGCTGAAGGAGCAGAATAGAGAGCCTGGAAGAAAATGCACTCTGATACAGTCAACTGATTTTTTAAACTTAATTTAATTTAAACCCAATTAATTAACAGTATAGTGTATTATACTTTCAGAGATAGACTTCAGGGATTCACCAGTTGGAGATAACACCAGTGCTCATGACATCACGTGCCCTCCTCATGCCCGTCTACCAGTTACCCTGTCCCTCCACTTCCCTCCCCTCCAGCGACCCTCAGTTTGTTTCCTGTGATTGAGTCTCTTTTTCCTCCATCTCTGTTTTCATCTTATTTGTTTTTCCTTCCCTTCACAGATGTCCATCTGTTTTGCTTCTTTAATTTCACCTATGAATGACACCATACGGTCATTTTCTTTCCTGACTGACTGATTTCACTTAACATGATCCCTCTAGTTCTATCCACGTCATTGCAAATGGCAAGATTTCCTTCTCTTTGATAGCTGAGTAACATTCCTATCATCTATCTATCTATCATCTATTACCATCATCTATCTCCCATCCTCTTTATCCATCATCTGTCTGAAGGCACCGAGGCTCCTCTCACAGTGTGGCTACTGTGGACCCGCCTGCTGTGGACATTGGGGTGCAGTTGTCCCGGAGTCTCACTGCATCTGTATCTTCGGAGTGAGCTCCAGTCCGAGCACCTGCTGGTCGCAGGGCGGCTCTACTTGTAACTTCCTGAGGAGCCTCCACACTGTTTCCAGGGTGGCTGCACCAGCCCGCGGTCCTGCCCACAGTGGAAGAGGGTTGAGTGGGTTTTGTAGGACATGGTAAAAGTCTGGTCCACATTTCATTTTGCGTCCTGTGGGCTCCAATTCATCGTCCTTAAGTACTTCTGAGAAAGCCGGGTGTTGGGCTCCGTTTCAGTGAGACGTTTCCGAAGCTCAGAGGCCACAGCTGGAGCCTGGAAGGAGGCAAGTGTGGCCCGGGGCGCAGGGACACCACCTCCTGCACGGCCACATGCAGTGCCTAAGCGTCCTGCAGGGTCGCCCGACCCCAGGCCCCACCCAAGGATCGCACATGCGCAGTAAGCCTCCTCCGCTTGCACTAACAGGAGCCAGCCTGTGCTTGGGAGGCCTGAGGAGGAGGTGGGGTCGCATCCACACTGATGAGCCGCAGCCTCCTCAGGACCAGCAGTGAGGTTTCAGGAGGACATTGGGTCACGTTCACGCTGTCAGGAGCCCTGGTCTCCTCAGGACCCGCGGTGAGGCTTCAGGAAGATGTGGGCCAACATCCACGCAGACAGGAGCCCCTGGGCCGCCTCAGGAACCGCGGGGAGGCTTCAGGAAGATGTGGTGCTGCGTCCACTCTGGCAGGAGCTCCCAGGCCCCTCAGGACATAAGTTGAGGCTTCTGGAACCTGGGGGCCACATCCACGGTGACAGGAACCCCGGCTTCCTCAGAACACAGGGTGACGTTTTGGGAGGACGTGGGGCCACATCCACACAACCAGACGCTGACTTCCTCAGGACCCACTGTGAAGGTTTGGGAAGATTTGGGGCCAGGTCCATGCTGACAGGAGCCCCCAGCCTCCTCAGGTCTTATGGTGAGGCTTGAGGAAAATGTGGGGCCACGTCAACACTGACAGGACCCCCGTCCTCCTCAGGACCTGCACTTTGGCTTTGGGACATATGGGGCTGCGTCTATGCTGATAGGAGTCTACAGCTTCCTCAGGACCCGCGGTGAGTTTCCGGGGGGCCATGGGGCCATGTCCTGGCTGACAGGAGCCTCCAGCATCCTGAGGACCTGCTGTGAGGCTTCCAGAGGATGTGAGACCTAGTCCACAGTGACAGGAGACCCGGTGTCCTCAGGACCCCACTGACTATGACTCAGGAACATGTGAGGCCGCGTCTGCACTCACAGGAGCCCGGCTTCCTCAGGACCCCCTAGAGGACTCTGTCGGCGCCGTTGGGGGCCACGTCCACATCAGAAGGGACTCCTCAGAACCACAGGGTAAGTGAATGGGTAGAATGAATGGTAGGGTCAGGGGAGGGGAGAGAGTTGGTGGTTAGGTTTCGTTAGATGTTAGGGGATAGTGTTTATGCTTATGGTTACGGATTAGAGGTTAGGGTGAGGGATAATTGTAAGGGTCAGTGGTTAGGAGTTAGGATGGGGGTTAGGGATTAGGCATAGGGTTTAGGGTTAGGGACAGGGTTTAGAGTTAGGGTTAGGGTTTAGGCTTTAGGGATTAGGGCAGGAGGTTAGGAGTTGGGGTTAGGGTTATGGTTAGAGTTAGGGTTGGGCTTAGGTTTGCAGTTAGGGTTAGGGGTTAGGGTGTGAGTTAGGGTTGGGGTTAAAGTTAGGGGTTAGGGTTAAATTTAGGGCTAGGTTTAGGGTTAGGGCAAGGGTTCGGATTAGGATAGGGGTTTGGGGTAGTGTTAGGGTTAGTGTTTAGTTAGGGGTTATGGTTGGGGTTAGGTCAGGGTCAGGGTACGGTTTTGGAAAAGGGTAAGAGATAGGGTTAGGGAGTGGCTTAGGAGTTAGTTTTAGGGTACAGGTTAGGGTACAGTTTGGGGTATGAGATAGCATTAGTATTAGAGGGTTAGTGTTAGGGTAAAGATTAGGAATCTAAGATTAGGAATAGCATTTGAGTACATTAAGTTAAGTTTAGGGTTAGGAGTTAGGGTGAGGGTTGGCAGGAAGATTCAGTGAATGTGTTTCAGTCTTGGGGTTTGTGTTTGGTTTTTGATTAGTGATAGGTCTTGTTCAAGGGTTAGGTTAACATTAGGCTTAAGCGTAGGGTTAGGGTTATGGCTGTGTATGGTTAGAGTTTGAGGCTTGTCATGTGCCTGCACTGGGACTCGTAGTATCTTGGGCAGTTTAGTTTTATGCACTCTATTGAGGTTTTGGGTTCAAAGATAGCCTGACTCCACCAAGTCAGTGGCCTCCCCAGAGTATCAAAATCCAGGCTTCTGCTGGGGTCAGAAAAGACATGGCAGGCTTCTCCTGAGCTGAGCTAAGGAGGGGACTTGTGGCTCTAAATACTCTTTATGTGGATTTTCAGTTGCCTTTCTGATTTTATCTCTTGTGCACACATATTTCATCAATACTACCAATTATTATTTTAGAGTTTTACTTGTAATCCTGTTTGTAAACACAGTATGATATAGTTTCAGGTCTACCACATAGTGATTCAACCCTTGGATACAACGCCTGGTACTGGTCACAGGTGCCCTCCACTATCCCCATCCCCTGATTCCCCATTCCCCTCACCTTCCTCTGCTATTTATTAGTTTATTCTCTGTGGTTAAGAGTGTGTTTCTTGGTTTGCTTCTCTCATCCACCCCCTCCGCCCCTTTGTTTGGTTTCTTAAAATTCACATGTGAATGCAATTATATGGTATTTGGTAACTGTCTTTCTCTGACTGAATGAGTTCATTTAGCATAAGTCCTTTCCACTTCTCCCACGTCATTGTAAATGGCTTCATTTCATCCCTTCTGACGACCGAGTGATGTCGTAGTGTGTATATTTACCACATCGTCTCTGCCCATTCATCTGTCGATGGACATCTGGGCTGTATGCACAGTTTGGCTGTTGTTGATAACGCTGCTACAAACAGTGGGCTGCGTGTCCCTCTTCGAATCTACTAAACTACTTTTGTATCCTCGGGGTAAATACCTAGCTGTGCAATTTTGGAATCGTAGGGTAGCTCTATTTTTAACTTCTTGAGGACCCTCCACACTGTTTTCCACAGTGGCTGCACCTGTTCACATGCCCACCAGGAGTGTAAGGGGCTCCCCCTTCTCCATAGCCTCACCAACACCTATTATTTCTTGTGTTGTTTATTTTAGCCATTCTGATGGCTGTCAGGTGACATCTCATTGTGGTTTTGGTTTGCATTTCCCTGATGATGGGTGACGCTGAGTGTGTCTTTCCGTGTGTCTGGCGGCCATCTGGATGTCCTGTCAGAGACAAAGTCCATTCATGTCTTCTGCCCATCTGCAGTTGGATAATTTGTCTTTAGGTGGCTGAGATTTATATTTGCTTTATATATTTTGGATACTAACTCTTTATTGGATGTGTTGTTTACAAATATCTCCTCTTATTTTGTATGTTGCCTTTTAGCTGTGGTTGTTTCCTTCACTTTGCGGATGCTTTTCAATTTGATGAAGTCCCAATAGTATTTTTGCTTTTGTTTCCCTCGCCTCAGAGGCATATCTAGAAAGAAGATCCAATGGCCAATGTCAAAGACATTGCTGCCTATCTTTTCTTCTTTTTCTTCTTTTCTAAATGTGAGAAAAGGTCTCACATTGTCAGCGAGTGGTCTGTGCGGGGTGTGGGCATGGGCCATGGGGCTGATTGTCAGATGCACATGTGCCTGGGAGATGCACCTGTGGAGTCAGAGGCGGCGTGGGCGTCAGCGCCTCTGGCCTCCAGCGGGCGGCCCTGTGCTGCTATTTGATACTCAGCGCTGGAGGGTGTGATGTGGGTTGGTCCTCTGGCTCTGGGGCTAATCATCCCGTCCCCCAGTCAGCAGGGGCTTTCCTTTTCTCTGTGAGAAAAGGTCTCACATTTAGGTCTTTAATCTATTTTGAATTTATTTTTTATATACTTGGTGTAAGAAAGTGGTCCAGTTTCATTCTTCTGCATGTGGCTGCCCGGTTTTCCCAACACAATTTGTTATTATCCTGGGGTCAGGATTAGGGTTTGTTGAAGAGACTGTCTTTTTGCCATTGGATATTCTTTCCTGCTTTGTTGAAGATTAAGCAATCATAGAGTTATAGGTTTGTATCTTGTTTCAGCTTTCCATTCTGTTCTATTGATCTAAGCATCTCCTGTTGGGAGATTTTTGATTGCTAATTCAATTTCTTTGCTGGTTATCTGTCTGTTCAAGTTTCTTATTTCTTCCTTTTCCATTTTTGCTATGTTATATATTTCTAGGAAGGAATTGATCTATTTCTTCCAGGTTGTAGGTTGCTGGCATATAATTTTTCATAATGTTCTCTTATAATCATGTGTATTTCTCTAGTGTTAGTTCTTTTTTTTCTAGTATTGGTTGTTATTTCTCTTTTCTCATTTGTGATTTTATTTGGGTCCTTTCTCATCTTTTTATCTTTTTTCTTTTGTAAAGATTTTATTTATGTATTCATGAGAGACACAGAGAGGCAGAGGTATAGGCAGAGGGAAAATGAGGCTCCATTCAGGGAGCCTGATGTGGGACTTGATCCCCCGGGACCCTGGGATCATGACCCGAGACAAAGCAGATGCTCAACCCCTGAGCCACCCAGGCATCTGGGATCATGTTTTTTAAGCCACTGTGATACCCTATATCTTTTGATTGGAGCATTTAGTCTATCAGCATTCAGAGTGATTACTGAAAGATATAAACTTAGTGCCTTTGTGTTACCAGTAGAGTTGGTGTTTTTGGTGACGTTCTCTGGTCGTTTCTAGTCTTTGTTGCTTTTGGTCTCTTTTTTTCCCCCACTAGAAGAGTCCCTCTTAAAATTCCTTACTGGACTGGTTTAGTGGTCATGAACTCCTTTATTTTTTGCCTGTCTGGGAAACTCTTTATCTCTCCTTCTATGCTGAATGACAGCCTTGCTGAAGAAAGAATTCTTACAAATTGAACTCCAATTAAAAAAAATTAAAAACAATAAATTTTTGCTCTTACGATTGAGGAAAATGGCATTTTTTGTTCAGAAATTTTTAATTTCTTCCTTGTGAGATTAAATAAGTTTTGATGATTATTCTTAAAAAAACAGAAAAAAGAATTCTTGGCTGCATACTTTTCCCATTCAGCATATTGAATATTTCCTTCCAACTTCCTTCTGGCTTGCCAAGTTTGTGAACAGATCTGCTGCAAACTGATTCATCCTCCCTTGTAGGTAAGGACTACCCCCCCCCAAAGCCCCACCTCCACTGCTTTCAGGATTCTTTTCTCGTCTGTGTATTTTGTGACTTTGACTCGGATGTGCCTGGGTGATGGTCAGCTTCTGTTGAATTTATTGGGAGTTCTCTGTCTCTCGATTTCAGTGTCTGTGTCCTTCCTCAGGTTATAGAAGTTTACATAATTCGTTCAAAGAAAACTTCTGCGCCCTTTTCTTCTGAGTCTCCGATGATATGAATGTTATTGTTTTAATAAGTGGCTGAGTTCCCTCAGTCTCCCTCTGTGGTCCATAACCTTTCTTGGGACTGCATCTCAGTTATAGCATTTTTAACGTTGGCCTGACTAGATTTTAGTTCTTTTATTTCTACGGTAAGGGATTCTCTAGTTTTCTTCTGTGCTCTTTTTGCAGCCCAGCTGCTATCTTTATAATCATTGTTTTTAACTCTAGTTAGATATCCTATATGCGTATTGATGCACTTCCTGGCTCTGAGTACTACCTCATGTTATTTTATGGAGGTGAATTTCTCCATCTCATTATTTTTTCCAGAAAAGAAAGAAGGAAGAAAAAGAAAAACCAAGAAAACCAATAACAACTGCCCTCCCCCCTCAAAGAAACAGCAGATTATTTTGGCCTGCTAGTTAAAAGGTAATGTAAATTTCAGCTCTTCTTCTCAGGGGCCTTAAGTATTTCTGGGGAAGCCGGGTGTTGGGCCCCGTTTCAGTGAGACGTTTCCGAAGCTAACAGGCCTCAGCTGGAGCCTGGAAGGAGGCAGGTGCAGCCTCGGAGCAGGCAGGCCGCCTCCTGCAAGGCCTCCTGCAGCTCCTGAGAGTCCCACAGGGGGCGCCTGAGCCCAGGTCCCGCACAGGGAGCCCACATGCGCAGTAGGTCTCATCCGCCTGCACAAACAGGAGCCCGCCTGTGCTGGGGAGGCCTGAGGACGATGTGGGGACGCGTCCACGCTGATGAGCTGCAGCCTCCTCAGGACCCGCGGGGAGTCTTCAGGGGGATATTGGGCGGCAATCACGCTGACAGGAACCGTGGTCTCCTTAGGACCCGCGGTGAGGCTTCAGGAAGATGTGGGCCAACATCCATGCAGACAGGAGCCCCTGGGCCACCTCAGGAACCACGGGGAGGCTTCAGGAAGATGTGGTGCCACCTCCACTCTGGCAGGAGCTCCCAGGCCCCTCAGATAAAAGTTGAGGCTTCTGGAACCTGGGGGCCGCATCCACGGTGACAGGACCCCCGGCTTCCTCAGAACACGTGGTGACATTTTGGGAGGACGTGGGGCCACATCCACACAACCAGACGCTGACTTCCTCAGGACCCCCGGTGTAGACTTCGGGAAAATGGGGATGCGTCCATGCGGACAGAAGACCCCCAGCCTTGTCAGGACCTGCGGTGAGGCCTAAGAAAGATGTGGGTGCCGCATCCACACTGACAGGAGTCTCCGACCTCCTCAGGACGCACTGTGAAGGTTTGGGAAGATTTGGGGCCACGTCCATGCCGACAGGAGCCCCAGCCTCCTCAAGTCTTATGGTGAGGCTTGAGGAAAAGGGGGGCCACGTCAACACTGACAGGACCCCCGTCCTCCTCAGGACCTGCACTTTGGCTTTGGGACATATGGGGCTGCATCTATGCTGAAAGGAGCCTACAGCCTCCTCAGGACCCACGGTGTGGTTCCGGGGGGCCATGGGGCCATGTCCTGGCCGACAGGAGCCTCCGGCCTCCTGAGGACCTGCTGTGAGACTTCCAGAGGATGTGAGACCTAGTCCACAGTGACAGGAGACCCAGCGTCCCCAGGACCCCGCTGACTATGACTCAGGAACACGTGAGGCCGCGTCTGCACTCACAGGAGCCCGGCTTCCTCAGGACCCCCTAGAGGACTCTGGAGGCGCCCTTGGGAGCCACATCCACATCAGAATGGACTCCTCAGAACCACAGGGTAAGTGAATGGGTAGAATGAATGGTAGGGTCAGGGGAGGGGAGAGAGTTGGTGGTTAGGTTTCGTTAGATGTTAGGGGTTAGTGTTTATGCTTATGGTTATGGATTAGAGGTTAGCGTGAGGGATAATTGTAAGGGTCAGTGGTTAGGAGTTAGGATGGGGGTTAGGGATTAGGCATAGGGGTTAGGGTTAGGGACAGGGTTTAGAGTTAGGGTTAGGGCTTAGGCTTTAGGGATTAGGGCAGGAGGTTAGGAGTTAGGGTTAGGGTTATGCTTATATTTGGGGTTGGTCTTAGATTTGCAGTTAGGGTTAGGGGTTAGGGTGTGAGTTAGGGTTGGGGTTAGGGTTAGGGTTAAAGTTAGGGCTAGGTTTAGGGTTAGGGCAAGGGTTCGGATTAGGATAGGGGTTTGGGGTAGTGTTAGGGTTAGTGTTTGGTTAGGGGTTATGGTTGGGGTTAGGTCAGAGTCAGGGTCAGGGTACGGTATTGGAAAAGGGTAAGAGATAGGGTTAGGGAGTTGGGTTTTTTTTTTATGTATGTACCTTATATATTTCTTATTTTTACTTTCATTGTACTTTAATTGTGTTTCCTATTTTGGGATTTAGAATATTTTAACAAGCTGGTGAAATAATCTGGTGGGGCTTTTTTTTGGGAGGGCAGTTGTTATTGTTTTCTTGGTTTTTCTTTTTCTTCCTTCTTTTCTGGAAAAAATAATGAGATAAAAAATTAAAAGAAAGCAATTAATAAAAAAGAATCAATGTGAATAAATGAAAATAAAGCCCAAAGTACAAAGGAAGCTAGACCCTACTTTCCAGGCAGAGCTGAAGGTCTGCAGCCTCCGTGGTCCGACCACTTGGTGTCAGGGAGTGGTCTGTGTGGGGTCTGGGGATGGGCCATGGGGCTGATTGTCAGATGCGCATGTGCCTGGGAGATGCACCTGTGGAGTCAGAGGTGGCCTGGGCATCAGCGCCTCTGGCCTCCAGCAGGCAGCGCTGTGCTGCTATCTGATACTCAGCGCTGGAGGGCGTGATGCGGGTTGGTCCTCTGGCTCTGGGGCTGAGCATCCCGCCCCCCAGTCAGCAGGGGCTTCCACAGAAGAGCCCCCAAGCCCCCGGGTCTCCGCCGCTTCTCTCAGAACCCTGCTTTCACTCTGCCTGCGTCCGAGCTTCTTTTGGTTTTGTTTTTTATCTCAGACTGTTTTGCCCAAGATTGTGAATCCAAGAAACCACCCAGAAGCCGACACTGATGCAAACACAGGAGGGTTTATTTACAAGCTCAAGCTTGTGTCCAAGTATACCCGACACAGTGGAACAGAGACTTGGACTCCGAGGTGGGTTTTAGCTTAGTTTTAAGGGCTGGTCTGGGGGACCTCCAGAAGGGCTTGAGCAATTCCTCAAGTTATGTTTACATTTTGCAATGAGGCCTTCAAGGGCATTGAGCTCTTTTCTCATTCTAATAGGGGCTTCCTGACCTTGGCCTGGGCTCAGTTCTTATGCTAATGTGGGGCTCTCTAGGATATTAAGCTGTAAACTTTTGTTTTTTTGCTGTGACTGAAGTAATGTAAATTTCAGCTCTTCTTCCCAGGGGCCTGGGATGACTGGAAGTGTGCTAACCCTGAACTTAAAGTGGAATGGCCTTAATTTTCTCGTCCTCCACACGTCCTGTCCCATCCTATCTAGCTCCTTCCCCCTTCCCGGACCTCCTAAGAGAGCAATTGCAAATGACCTCAGCTTGGCAGCATGTGTTGGGGGACAGGCCCAGGGATTTGGGATCAGGAAGACCTGGATTGTGGGCTTCCAGGCTGTTCAGCGGGATTGGATGCTGCAGACTCTTATTCCCTAAGGCTATCTTGAGGACTGACTTTGTATATAGAAAAGCTTTCCTTTGTCTTTAAAAGATGAAGAGCGAGTCAAAGCATTTTTTCTCTGCCCATCTGATTGCTCAGATTCCAATCTGAGACGTATTTCCTGTTAATCAGGATAATTTACTATCCATAGTACTATGGTTAAAATATTCCGACACAAGTAATTCAGAGGGATGAGGGTTTCTCATCTCTTTCTTCACAGCTCAGTCACTCATCAGGAAATGCATCTTTATGGATTTGGAAAGAACTGAGAGACATTATTACCAATAGTCATATTATTATGTGAAGGATTCTTCCCTGAGATCCCAAGAAGGCAATTTTTCCTCGGGCTTGAGGAGGCCTCTTGGAGTGAGGTTAGAATCAGAAATTGTGTGTTTGGGTTTCAGATAATGGAACTGGTTAGCTAAGTAAACACGGACAGGCACTTAGGTTCTTTTTGAATTTCAATTGCCTTAAAAGCTATAGAATAATTTCTGAACACCTCATTGGACTGTTGTAGGATTTCTTTATTGCTAATATAAGTGAACATTCATATGGCACATATTATGTGCCAAGAATTGTGTCATGCTTCACATAAAAGAACTCCTGGGATCCTCCAACAACCCTATGGGCAGGTACTGTTATCTTGATGGGCCAACTAAAGGATAGGAAGAAAACATCTTGTCCAAGGTCAAACAGCTAGTTAAGTGCATTCGAACTCAGGAAGCCTGACTCCAGGCTGTTATGGCCACCAGAAAATGTTTATTAAGTACTTCCTAACGTCCTAGGTAATGTACAAATAAAGTCCAACTCTTTACTCATTAGAGCTCTATGGCACAGGCATTATTACTGTCACAGTTTTGCAGAGAAAGAAGAAGGTTCAGAGCCTAAGCTCAAGGGACTTGCCCAGAGCCCTACAATTCAGAGGCAGAAACCTTCCTTTTCCTCATAATATTCTCCTTCCACCACTTACCTTCTCCTTTCTCTATGTCTTAATATAAATGTTGCTTCTTCTGGTTATCTTCTCTGAGGCCCCAATTACACTAAGCCTTCTTCTATATGTACTTGTAGTAAGCTGTATATTTACCTTTGTATTGGCTACTATAATCTTGTCTAGTTGTCTTTCTGTCACTTTTTGGTTAGTATCCGTCTCTCCCACCAGCATGGCCTGGAGGGAGATAGGCACTGCATCTATGTCTGGTTAACTTGGTATTCCTAGCACCTTGCACATAGTAGGTATGCACCAAATACTTAATAAATTACTGGATCCCTAACCTTCTTGAGTTGATGTTGATAAACATTAGAACATGAAATGGACCAAGATAAGAATGAAATTGCTCAATGAAATGATAAAAAGCAATTTTATCCATTCACTCATTCAGTATTTTATCAGGGGCCTACTGTGTGCCATATCTGAGCGAAGGAAAACGATACGTGATTCCATTAGGGTATTATAATAGCAAGTTAAAAATTGGCCTTCTGAGGCATTTGCTATAGTTGAAAGCTCTAACTAAAAGGCTCAGTGATTAGGAAGGACCTGAATAAAATCAAAATAAAGTATTATCTGGGCAGGAATTTCCCAGTAAATCTGGTGTAATAAAAATTTCACACGAATCATTTTTTAACTGACACTGAAGCACTGTGAACTCTTTGGAAGACAAATGTCAAGGAAATAAATGTTAGGCATTGCTAATTTTAAATGCACTTGCAATATGCGTCTAATATAAAAGAAGTATTTTTATCTGATTTTTGCTATTTATTATCCTTTCCTGCTTTTCAGGTTGAGGAGGCATTATACGTGTTTCTAAGTGTTTTTCTTTCCTTCTGATATAAAATTCTTACTTTGTTCCCATCGAAGGAACTGTTTAAGAATAAGGCAAAAATTAATTAAACTATTCTTAAAGTGTCTTCACACTTGGAGCCTGATTCATTTAAGTCAATTTTCAAAATAAATCTTATTTATTAGAAAAAAAACCCAAAGATTTACAGGGAAAATTGAGAAGACAGTACAGAGAATTCTCATGCACTCGCACTCGATGTCTCCAATTATCGATATCTTATATTAGAACGGTACAAATATTAGCTAATGATCAATATTAAAATATTTGCATTAACCGAAGACCATACATACTTTATTCAGATTTCCTTAGTTTTTGCTAGTTCCCATCCCTCACATCACATTACACTTGTCCTCATGTTTTCTTAGGCTCCTCTGGATTGTGACAGTTTTTCAGCCTTTCCTTGTTGTTGTTGAAACACCTTGAGAAGTAGGATATTTTGTAAAATCTCCCTCAGTTGGGATATGTCTGTCGTTTATCTCATGATTGAACTGTGATTGTGGATTATATACAGAGATATACTGCCATCTTTATTATATCATATAAAGGATAGATACTATCAACATGATTTATCAGTCTTGGTATCGATCTGATCATCTTGCTGAGGTAGTGTTTGTCAGCTTTCTCCATAGTAAAGTGATTATTATTATTATGATTATTTATTTTAACTTTTTCATAACATATTTTGTAGAAGGAAGTTACTATGTGTATTCCACACATAAGAGTGGATGAGCTATGCTCATCCACTTGAGGGTGGAATGTCTGCACAAATTGTTTGAAATTCTTCTACATGGGAGACTTCTCTTTCTTCTGTGTTTGTTTGTTTGTTTCTTTTTCACAGATGTTATTTATTTATTTGAGAGAGAGAGGAGAGAAAAAGCATGAGCGAGAGGGGCAGAGGGAGAGGGAGGAGCAGGTTCCCTGCTGAACAGGGAGCCTGCCTTGAGACCTGGATCATGGTCTGAGCCTAAGGCAGAAGCTTAACTGACTGAGCCACCCAGGTGCCCCTCTTTCTTTCTTTTACAAGTTTTAATATTAGTATATATTCATGGATATTTATTTTATGCTTTGAGTTATAATCCAACAGTACTTATTTTGTTGCTTATATTGTCTCCTCTCTGGCCACGGGAGCTCTTTCAGTTGACACCTGTGTGCCTTTAACATATTTCCATGAGTATGGAGTCTCTTGTCTGTTCCTAAATTTTGAAAGACAAACTTTATGTAGATATCATTTTTGACTGGCACTTTGTTTCTGTCCCCATCCCTATCTTTGCCTCCTTCCCTCTCTTCTCACTGTTTCATTTCTTTATTTATTATGATCTGAAAATAGGAAAGGACATGGGATTTCAAATTTTGCTATTTTAAGGTAAATCACTTCTCCTTGGTGCCTAGCCAGTGGTTCTCAAATGTTAGTGTGCAAGAGAATAACCTGGAGAGCTTGTTAATATGGCCAGCCACCATTTTAATTTTTTTTAGGTTAAAGGAAGGGGCAGGTTAGGATTCTACATGTTAACCGGTACCCTCAGAAAATAATAATGGAGTTCTTTGAGGGCTTTGCTTGAAAAGCAGTGAGCATGAGGGCAGATGGCTGTTCTGACACACATATTTATTATTTCTAGTGGCTTGGACCCATATACCCACCGCTTGTGATAGAAAGGGATATAGATTTGGGGATTTTCTATCGCCATAGGAGAGAACCCTAAAATACTCAGGATCTATGCTCAGAGTTAGTTTTATAGTTTAGCATTTGAGTATATATAAGATTCCCCCGTCTTTTTGTGCTCAGTATAGAGTGTTTAAGACCCCACAGCAGCATTTCAGGTCTGAGAGGGAACTGATGGATCATCAGCTCTGGTCCTCTCCTCTGAGGCACAGGAAAGAAACTGAGAGTTTTGGAGGATTGGATTGTCCAAGTTCACACGCTTATTGGTGGTAGAGCTAGGTCTGAAGAAGGTCTTCCTAGAGATTGTTGCATCAAGACAGACACCATTGAACATAACTAGTTTAGATAGGCATTTGTGAAATAGACAATTTTGGGTTACTCTTTCTGCTTTTATACTTTCATATAAAGGCACGACTGCATCTAGGTTTCAGGATTACCCCCTTCTGTTAGTTATAAGAGTAGATGATGTAAATATCAGTGTTTGCCATTTGAAATTCTCTGTTTAACTATTTTTAAATTGAGTTTTAAAATATTAAACCCGGCACTTAGTTCTCGGCTTGGACAAACTTAATCTGAGTAAGGTTGGCTTCTCTGAAAATATAGGCAATTAGATATAGAAGCATGAAGACTTGGAAAGTGAAAGGGTAGGCAAGGTCTCACGGCTGAGGTTTTTTTTGGGGAATACCTTTGTTTAACTAATTCATCAGGCAGTATTCTGATGGCGCACATGGAGACCTAATTCGAATCCCTTTTAGGGTGCTTCATGAAATGTAACTATCTGGCAGAAGAAAGACTACTTTGGTTGAATGTTTTATTGAGCTAAAGTGACTCTAATTCTAGATGAGCTGAAGCTGTGACGTTAATGTGTTGTGGTCGTTTAAAGAACTCTGGACCAGAATCGAGTCTTGGCTTTGCGCCGTGCCACCATGTGAATTACTGAGCAGTGTGCATTACTTCTCG